>NW_027477134.1:0-95436 GCF_051020955.1 Megalopta genalis
AGAAGGTTTAGTTTCAAATTCATGCGATACACAAGATTTAGCTGCAAATCAATGCGATATAGAAGGTTTAGCTTCAAATCCACGCGATACACTAGATTTAGATTCAAATCAATGCGATGTAGAAGGTTCTGCTTCAAATCCATACGACACATATGATTTAGCTTCAAATACTTGCGATATAAGTGATTTAGCTTCAAAAGCTGGAGGAACAAAAGAGGTAGCTTCAATTCCATGCGAAACAAATGATTTAGCTTCAAATCAATTGCGACGTAGAAGGCTTAGCTTCAAATTCATGCGAAACAAATGGTTTAGCTACAAATACTTGTGATATACATTATTTAGCTACAAGTGCATGCGAAACAAACGAGTTACCATCAAATCCATACGAAACACATGATTAAGCTTCAAATCAATGCGATGTAGATGGTTTGCTTCAAATCAATGCGATATACAAGATTTAGCTTCAAATCAATGCGATGTAGTAGGCTCAGCTTCAAATCCATGCGATATAAGTGATATAGCTTCATAAGCAGGAGGAACAAACGAGGTATCTTCAATTCCATGCGAAACAAATGATTTAGCTTCAAATCAATGCGTAGTAGAAGGCGTAGCTTCAAATCCATGTGAAACAAATGGTTTAGCTTCAAATCAATGCGATGTCGAAGGTTTAGCTTCAAATCTGTGCGATACACATGATTGAGCTGCAAATCAATGCGATATAGAAGGTTCTGCTTCAAATCCATACGACACATATGATTCAGCTTCAAATACTTGCGATATAAGTTATTTAGCTTCAAAAGCTGGAGGAACAAACGAGGTAGCTTCATTTCCATGCGAATCAAATGAATTAGCTTCAAATCAATGCGAAGTAGAAGGCTTAGCTTCAAATTCATGGGAAACAAATGGTTTAGCTACAAATACTTGTGATATACATTATTTAGCTACAACTGCATGCGAAACAAACGAGTTACCATCAAATCCATACGAAACACATGATTAAGCTTCAAATCAATGCGATGTAGATGGTTTGCTTCAAATCCTTGCGATACACAAGATTTATGTTCAAATCAATGCGATGTAGTAGGTTCAGCTTCAAATCCATGCGGCACATATGATTTAGCTTCAAATACTTGCGTTATAAGTGATATAGTTTCAAATGCAGGCGAAACAAACGAGTTAGCTACAAATCCATGTCAAACACATGATTAAGGTGCAAATCAAGGCGATGTGGAAGGCTTTGCTTCAAATCCATGCGAAAGAAATTAATTAGCTTCAAATCAGTGCGATGTAGGAGGCTTAGCTTCAAAACCCATACGTAACACATGATAAATATTCAAATTCATGCGTAACATATGGTACAGCTTCAAATTCATGCGAAACAAATGGTTTAACTTCAGATACTTGTGATAAACATGATTTATATTCAACTCCATGCGAAACAAACGAATTAGCTTCAAAACAAAGCGATACACATGATTTAGCTTCAAATCAATGCGAAGTAGAAGACTTAGCTTCAAATCAATGCGATACATAAGATTTAGATTCAAATCAATGCGAAGTAGAAGGTTTATCTTCAAATCCATGCGAAACGAAAGATTTAGCTTCAAATCAATGCGATGTAGTAGGTTCAGCTTCAAATCCATGCGACACATATGATTTAGCTTCAAATACTTGCGATATAAGTGATATAGCTTCAAATACTGTAGGAACAAACGAGGTAGCTTCAATTCCAGGCGAGGCACTTGATTTAGCTTCAAATCAATGCGATGTAGAAGGTTTAGCTTCAAATCCATACGAAACACATGATTTAGCTTCAAATAAATTCGAAGGACAAGTCTTAGATTCAAATACATGCGAAACAAATGATTTAGCTTCAAATGAAAGCGAAGTAGAAGGCTTAGCTTCAAATCTATGCGAAACACACGATTTATCTTCAAATCAATGCGATGTAGAAGGTTTAGCTTCAAATCCATGCGATACAAAAGATTTAGCTTCAAATCAATGCGATGTAGTAGGTTCAGCTTCAAATCCATGCGGCACATATGATTTAGCTTCAAATACTTGCGATATAAGTGATATAGTTTCAAATGGAGGCGAAACGAACGAGTTAGCATCAAATCCATGCGAAACACATGATTTAGCTGCAAATCAATGCGATGCAGAAGGTTTAGCTTGAAATCCATGCCAAACACATGATTTAGCTTCAAATCCATGCGTTGTAGAAGGTTTAGATTCAAATCCATGCAAAACACGTGATTTAACTTCTAATTAATGCGAAGTAGAAGGCTTAGCTTCAAATCCATGCGAATCAAATGGTTTAGCTACAAATACTTGCGATATAAGTGATGTAGAATCAACTGCAGGCGAAACGAACGAGTTAGCTTCAAATCCATTCAAAACTCATGATTTAGCAGCAAATCAATGTGATGTAGAAGGTATAGTTTCAAATTCATGCGATACACAAGATTTAGCTTCAAATCAATGCGATGTAGTAGGCTCAGCTTCAAATCCATGCGATATAAGTGATATAGCATCATAAGCAGGAGGAACAAACGAGGTAGCTTCAATTCCATGCGAAACAAATGATTTAGCTTCAAATCAATGCGAAGTAGAAGGCTTGGCTTCAAATCAATCCTAAACAAATTGCTTAGCTTCAAATACTTGTGATATACATGATATAGCTGAAAATGCAGGCGGAACGAACGAGTTAGCTTCAAATCCATGCGAAACACATGATTATGCTTCAAATCAATGCGAAGCAGAATGCTTACCTTCAATTCCATCCGAATCAAAATGTTTAGCTTCAAATACTTGTGATATACATGATTTGGCTTGAACTGCATTCGTAATAAACGAGTTAGCTTCAAATCCAAGCAAAACACATGATTTAGCTTCAAATCAATGCGAAGTAGAAGGCTTATCTTCAAATGGCTTAGCTTCTGATACTTATGATATACATAATTTAGCTTCAACTGAATGCGAAAAAAGCGAGTTAGCTTCAAATCAAAGCGAAACACTAGATTTAGCTTCAAATCAATGCGATGAAGATGGATTAGCTTCAAGTTCATGAGAAACAAATGATTTAGCTTCAGATACTTGCGATATAAATGATATAGCATCAAATGCAGGCGAAACAAACGAGTTAGCTACAAATCCATGTCAAACACATGATTAAGGTGCAAATCAAGGCGATGTGGAAGGCTTTGCTTCAAATCCATGCGAAAGAAATTAATTAGCTTCAAATCAGTGCGATGTAGGAGGCTTAGCTTCAAAACCCATACGTAACACATGATAAATATTCAAATTCATGCGTAACATATGGTACAGCTTCAAATTCATGCGAAACAAATGGTTTAACTTCAGATACTTGTGATAAACATGATTTATATTCAACTCCATGCGAAACAAACGAATTAGCTTCAAAACAAAGCGATACACATGATTTAGCTTCAAATCAATGCGAAGTAGAAGACTTAGCTTCAAATCAATGCGATACATAAGATTTAGATTCAAATCAATGCGAAGTAGAAGGTTTATCTTCAAATCCATGCGAAACGAAAGATTTAGCTTCAAATCAATGCGATGTAGTAGGTTCAGCTTCAAATCCATGCGACACATATGATTTAGCTTCAAATACTTGCGATATAAGTGATATAGCTTCAAATACTGTAGGAACAAACGAGGTAGCTTCAATTCCAGGCGAGGCACTTGATTTAGCTTCAAATCAATGCGATGTAGAAGGTTTAGCTTCAAATCCATACGAAACACATGATTTAGCTTCAAATAAATTCGAAGGACAAGTCTTAGATTCAAATACATGCGAAACAAATGATTTAGCTTCAAATGAAAGCGAAGTAGAAGGCTTAGCTTCAAATCTATGCGAAACACACGATTTATCTTCAAATCAATGCGATGTAGAAGGTTTAGCTTCAAATCCATGCGATACAAAAGATTTAGCTTCAAATCAATGCGATGTAGTAGGTTCAGCTTCAAATCCATGCGGCACATATGATTTAGCTTCAAATACTTGCGATATAAGTGATATAGCTTTAAAAGCTAGAGGAACAAACGAGGTGGCTTCAATTCCATGCGAAACAAGTGATTTAGCTTCAAATCAATGCGTAGTAGAAGGCGTTGCTTCAAATCCATGCGAAACAAATAGTTTAGCTACGAATACTTGTGATATACATTATTCAGCTACAAGTGCAGGCGAAACAAACGAGTTAGCTCCAAATCCATGCGAGACACACGATTTAGCTTCAAATCAATACGATGTAGAAGGTTCAGCTTCAAATCCAAACGAAACACATGATTTAGCTTCAAATAAATTCGAAGGACAAGTCTTAGATTCAAATACATGCGAAACAAATGATTTAGCTTCAAATGAAAGCGAAGTAGAAGGCTTAGCTTCAAATCTATGCGAAACACACGATTTATCTTCAAATCAATGCGATGTAGAAGGTTTAGCTTCAAATCCATGCGATACAAAAGATTTAGCTTCAAATCAATGCGATGTAGTAGGTTCAGCTTCAAATCCATGCGGCACATATGATTTAGCTTCAAATACTTGCGATATAAGTGATATAGCTTTAAAAGCTAGAGGAACAAACGAGGTGGCTTCAATTCCATGCGAAACAAGTGATTTAGCTTCAAATCAATGCGTAGTAGAAGGCGTTGCTTCAAATCCATGCGAAACAAATAGTTTAGCTACGAATACTTGTGATATACATTATTCAGCTACAAGTGCATGCGAAACAAACGAGTTAGCTCCAAATCCATGCGAGACACACGATTTAGCTTCAAATCAATACGATGTAGAAGGTTCAGCTTCAAATCCAAACGAAACACATGATTTAGCTTCAAATACTTGCGATATAAGTGATCTAGCTTCAAATACAGGCGAAACGAACGAGTTAGCTTCAAATCCATGCGAAACACATGATTCAGCTGCAAATTAATGCGATGCAGAAGGTTTAGCTTGAAATCCATGCCAAACACATGATTTAGCTTCAAATACATGGGATGTAGAAGGTTTAGCTTCAAATCCATGCGAATCAAATGGTTTAGCTTCAAATACTTGAGATATAAGTGATGTAGAATCAACTGCAGGCGAAACGAACGAGTTAGCTTCAAATCCATTCAAAACTCATGATTTAGCAGCAAATCAATGCGATGTAGTAGGCTCAGCTTCAAATCCATGCGATATAAGTGATATAGCTTCAAAAGCAGGAGGAACAAACGAGGTAGCTTCAATTCCATGCGAAACAAATGATTTAGCTTCAAATCAATGCGTAGTAGAAGGCGTAGCTTCAAATCCATGTGAAACAAATGGTTTATCTTCAAATCAATGCGAAGTACGAAGGTTTAGCTTCAAATCCGTGCGATACACAAGATTTAGCTTCAAATCAATGCGATGTAGTAGGTTCAGCTTCAAATCCATGCGGCACATATGATTTAGCTTCAAATACTTGCGATATAAGTGACATAGTTTCAAATGGAGGCGAAGCGAACGAGTTAGCTTCAAATCCATGCGAAACACATGATTTAGCTGCAAATCAATGCGATGTAGAAGGTTTAGCTTCAAATCCATGCCAAACACATGATTTAGCTGCAAATCAATGCGATGAAGAAGGTTACGTTCAAATCCATGCGATACAAATGATATAGCTTCAAACACTTGGGGTGTAAGTGATATAGCTTCAAATGAAGACTCATCAAAGGAGTTAGCTTCAAAATCCAAGCGATACACATGATTTAGAATCAAATATTAGCGATATTATTGATGTAGATTCAACTGCAGGCGAAACGAACGAGTTAGCTTCAAATCCATGCGATACACATGATTCAGCTGCAAATCAATGCGATGTAGAAGGTACAGCTCCAAATCGACTCGAAACACATGATTCAGCTGCAAATCAATGCGATGTAGAAGGTTTAGCTTCAAATCATGCGAAACACATGATTTAGCTTCAAATACTTGCGATATAAGTGATCTAGCTTCAAATACAGGCGAATCGAACGAGTTTGCTTCAAATCAATGCGAAACACATGATTCAGCTGCAAATCAATGCGATGTAGAAGGTTTAGCTTCAAATCCATGCAAAACACGTGATTTAACTTCCAATTAATGCGAAGTAGAAGGCTTAGCTTCAAATCCATGCGAATCAAATGGTTTAGCTTCAAATACTTGTGATATACGTTATTTAGATTGAACTGCATGCGCAAGGAACGAGTTAGCTTCAAATCCATGCGAGACACATAACTTAGCTTCAAATCAATGCGATGTAGAAGGTTTAGCTTCAAAACCACGCGAAACATATGATTTAGCTTCAAACACTCGGGGTATAAGTGATATAGCTTCAAATGCAGACTAATCAAACGAGTTAGCTTCAAAATCCAAGCGATACACATGATTTAGCTTCAAATATTAGCAATATTATTGATGTAGATTCAACTGCAGGCGAAACGAACGAGTTAGCTTCAAATCCATGCGATACACATGATTCAGCTGCAAATCAATGCGATGTAGAAGGTTCAGCTTCAAATCGACTCGAAACACATGATTCAGCTGCAAATCAATGCGATGTAGAAGGTTTAGCTTCAAATCATGCGAAACACATGATTTAGCTTCAAATACTTGCGATATATGTGATCTAGCTTCAAATACAGGCGAATCGAACGAGTTAGCTTCAAATCCATGCGAAACACATGATTCAACTGCAAATCAATGCGATGTAGAAGGTTCAGCTTCAAATCCATGCGAAACACATGATTCAGCTGCAAATCAATGCGATGTAGAAGGTTTAGCTTCAAATCCATGCGAAACACATTATTTAGCTGCAAATCAGTGCGAAGTAGAAGGCTCGGGTTCAAATCAATGCGATTCAAATGGTTCATCTTCAAATACTTGTGAAAGATATGATTTAGCTTCAACTGCATGCGAAACACATGATTTAGCTTCAAATCAATGCGATGTAGAAGGTTTAGCTTCAGATCCATGCAAAACACGTGATTTAACTTCCAATTAATGCGAAGTAGAAGGCTTAGCTTCAAATCCATGCGAATCAAATGGTTTAGCTTCAAATACTTGTGATATACGTTATTTAGATTGAACTGCATGCGCAAGGAACGAGTTAGCTTCAAATCCATGCGAGACACATAACTTAGCTTCAAATCAATACGATGTAGAAGGTTTAGCTTCAAAACCACGCGAAACATATGATTTAGCTTCAAACACTCGGGGTATAAGTGATATAGCTTCAAATGCAGACTAATCAAACGAGTTAGCTTCAAAATCCAAGCGATACACATGATTTAGCTTCAAATATTAGCGATATTATTGATGTAGATTCAACTGCAGGCGAAACGAACGAGTTAGCTTCAAATCCATGCGATACACATGATTCAGCTGCAAATCAATGCGATGTAGAAGGTTCAGCTTCAAATCGACTCGAAACACATGATTCAGCTGCAAATCAATGCGATGTAGAAGGTTTAGCTTCAAATCATGCGAAACACATGATTTAGCTTCAAATACTTGCGATATAAGTGATCTAGCTTCAAATACAGGCGAATCGAACGAGTTAGCTTCAAATCCATGCGAAACACATGATTCAGCTGCAAATCAATGCGATGTAGAAGGTTCAGCTTCAAATCCATGCGAAACACATGATTCAGCTGCAAATCAATGCGATGTAGAAGGTTTAGCTTCAAATCCATGCGAAACACATTATTTAGCTGCAAATCAGTGCGAAGTAGAAGGCTCGGGTTCAAATCAATGCGATTCAAATGGTTCATCTTCAAATACTTGTGAAAGATATGATTTAGCTTCAACTGCATGCGAAACACATGATTTAGCTTCAAATCAATGCGATGTAGAAGGTTTAGCTTCAGATCCATGCAAAACACGTGATTTAACTTCCAATTAATGCGAAGTAGAAGGCTTAGCTTCAAATCCATGCGAATCAAATGGTTTAGCTTCAAATAATTGTGATATACGTTATTTAGATTGAACTGCATGCGCAAGGAACGAGTTAGCTTCAAATCCATGCGAGACACATAACTTAGCTTCAAATCAATGCGATGTAGAAGGTTTAGCTTCAAAACCACGCGAAACATATGATTTAGCTTCAAACACTCGGGGTATAAGTGATATAGCTTCAAATGCAGACTAATCAAACGAGTTAGCTTGAAAATCCAAGCGATACACATGATTTAGCTTCAAATATTAGCGATATTATTGATGTAGATTCAACTGCAGGCGAAACGAACGAGTTAGCTTCAAATCCATGCGATACACATGATTCAGCTGCAAATCAATGCGATGTAGAAGGTTCAGTTTCAAATCGACTCGAAACACATGATTCAGCTGCAAATCAATGCGATGTAGAAGGTTTAGCTTCAAATCATGCGAAACACATGATTTAGCTTCAAATACTTGCGATATAAGTGATCTAGCTTCAAATACAGGCGAATCGAACGAGTTAGCTTCAAAATCCTCGCGATACACATGATTTAGCTTCAAATACTAGCGATATAAGTAATGTAGATTCAACTGCAGGCGAAACGAACGAGTTAGCTTCAAATCCATGCGAAACACATGATTTAACTGCAAATCATTGCAATGTAGAAGGTTTAGCTTCAAAACCACGCGAAACATATAATTTAGCTTCAAACACTTGGGGTATAAGTGATATAGCTTCAAATGCAGACTAATCAAACGAGTTAGCTTCAAAATCCAAGCGATACACATGATTTAGCTACAAATCAATGTGATGTAGAAGGCTTAGCTTCAAATCCATGCGATACACATGATTAAGCTTCAAATCAATGCGATGTAGATGGTTTGCTTCAAATTCATGCGACACACACGATTAATCTTCAAATCAATGCGATGTAGAAGGTTTAGCTTCAAATCCAAGCAAAACACGTGATTTAACTTCCAATTAATGCGAAGTAGAAGGCTTAGCTTCAAATCCATGCGAATCAAATGGTTTTGCTTCAAATACTTGTGATATACGTTATTTAGATTGAACTGCATGCGCAACGAACGAGTTAGCTTCAAATCCATGCGAAACACATGATTTAGCTGCAAATCAATGCGATGAAGAAGGTTTAGCTTCAAATCCATGCGAAACAAATGATATAGCTTCAAACACTTGGGGTGTAAGTGATATAGATTCAAATGAAGACTAATCAACGGAGTTAGCTTCAAAATCCTCGCGATACACATGATTTAGCTTCAAATACTTGTGATATACGTTATTTAGATTGAACTGCATGCGCAACGAACGTGTTAGCTTCAAATCCATGCGAAACACATGATATAGCTGCAAATCAATGCGATGAAGAAGGTTTAGCTTCAAATCCATGCGAAACAAATGATATAGCTTCAAACACATGGGGTGTAAGTGATATAGCTTCAAATGAAGACTAATCAAACGAGTTAGCTTCAAAATCCACGCGATACACATGATTTAGCTTCAAATACTAGCGATATAAGTAATGTAGATTCAACTGCAGGCGAAACGAACGAGTTAGCTTCAAATCAATGCGAAACACATGATTTGGCTGTAAATCATTGCGATGTAGAAGGTTTAGCTTCAAAACAATAAGAGGTAGAAGGTTTAGCTTCAAATCAATAGAATGTAGAAGATTCAGCTTCAAATCAATGCGATGTAGAAGGTTTAGCTTCAAATTCATGCGAAACAAATGATTTAGCTACAAATACTTGTGATATACATTATTTAGCTACAACTGCATGCGAAACAAACGAGTTAGCATCAAATCCATACGAAACACATGATTAAGCTTCAAATCAATGCGATGTAGATGGTTTGCTTCAAATCCATGCGAAACACAAGATTTAGCTTCAAATCAATGTGATGTAGTAGGTTCAGCTTCAAATCCATGCGATATAAGTGATATAGCTTCAAAAGCAGGAGGAACAAACGAGGTAGATTCAATTCCATGCGAAACAAATGATTTAGCTTCAAATAAATGCGACGTAGAAGGCGTAGCTTAAAATCCATGCGAAACAAGTGGTTTAGCTACAAATACTTGTGATATACATTACTTAGCTACAACTGCATGCGAAACTAACGAGTGTAGCTTCAAATCCATGCGAAACATATGATTTAGCTGCAAATCAATGCGATGTAGAAGGATTAGCTTCAAATCCCTGCGATACACTAGATTTAGCTTCAAATCAATGCGATGTAGAAGGTTCTGCTTCAAATGCATACGACACATATGATCTAGCTTCGAATACTTGCGATATAAGTGATATAGCTTCAAAAACTGGAGGAACAAACGAGGTAGCTTCAATTCCATGCGAAACAAATGATTTAGCTTCAAATCAATGCGTAGTAGAAGGCTTAGCTTCAAATTCATGCGAAACAAATGATTTAGCTACAAATACTTGTGATATACATTATTTAGCTACAACTGCATGCGAAACAAACGAGTTAGCATCAAATCCATACGAAACACATGATTAAGCTTCAAATCAATGCGATGTAGATGGTTTGCTTCAAATCCATGCGAAACACAAGATTTAGCTTCAAATCAATGTGATGTAGTAGGTTCAGCTTCAAATCCATGCGATATAAGTGATATAGCTTCAAAAGCAGGAGGAACAAACGAGGTAGATTCAATTCCATGCGAAACGAATGATTTAGCTTCAAATCAATGCGAAGTAGAAGGCGTTGCTTGAAATCTATGCGAAACAAATGGTTTAGCTACAAATACTTGTGATATACATTATTCAGCTACAACTGCATGCGAAACAAACGAGTTAGCTTCAAATCCATGCGAAACACACGATTTAGCTTCAAATCAATGCGTTGTAGAAGGTTTAGCTTCAAATCCAAACGAAACACATGATTTAGCTTCAAATACTTGCGATATAAGAGATCTAGCTTCAAATACAGGCGAAAAGAACGAGTTAGCTTCAAATCCATGCGAAACACATGATTCAGCTGCAAATCAATGCGATGCAGAAGGTTTAGCTTGAAATCCATGCCAAACACATGATTTAGCTTCAAATCCATGGGATGTAGAAGGTTTAGCTTCAAATCCATGCGAAACACATTATATAGCTGCAAATCAATGCGAAGTAGAAGGCTCAGGTTCAAATCCATGCGATGCAGTAGGTTTAGCTTGAAATCCATGCCAAACACATGATTTAGCTTCAAATCAATGCGATGTAGAATGTTCAGCTTCAAATCCATGCGTCACATATGATTTAGCTTCAAATACTTGCGATATAAGTGATATAGCTTCAAAAGCTGGAGGAACAAACGATGTGGCTTCAATTCCATGCGAAACGAATGATTTAGCTTCAAATCAATGCGAAGTAGAAGGCGTTGCTTGAAATATATGCGAAACAAATGGTTTAGCTACAAATACTTGTGATATACATTATTCAGTTACAACTGCATGCGAAACAAACGAGTTAGCTTCAAATCCATGCGAAACACACGATTTAGCTTCAAATCAATGCGATGTAGATGGTTTAGCTTCAAATCCAAACGAAACACATGATTTAGCTTCAAATACTTGCGATATAAGAGATCTAGCTTCAAATACAGGCGAAAAGAACGAGTTAGCTTCAAATCCATGCGAAACACATGATTCAGCTGCAAATCAATGCGATGCAGAAGGTTTAGCTTGAAATCCATGCCAAACACATGATTTAGCTTCAAATCCATGGGATGTAGAAGGTTTAGCTTCAAATCCATGCGAAACACATTATTTAGCTGCAAATCAGTGCGAAGTAGAAGGCTCAGGTTCAAATCCATGCGACTCAAATGGTTCTTCTTCAAATACTTGTGAAAGACATGATTTAGCTTCAACTGCATGCGAAACACATGATTTAGCTGCAAATCAATGTGATGTAGAAGGTTTAGCTTCTAATCCATGCGATACACAAGATTTAGCTTCAAATCAATGCGATGTAGAAGGTTCAGCTTCAATTCCATGCGTCACATATGATTTAGCTTCAAATACTTGCGATATAAGTGATATAGCTTCAAAAGCTGGAGGAACAAACGAGGTGGCTTCAATTCCATGCGAAACGAATGATTTAGCTTCAAATCAATGCGAAGTAGAAGGCGTTGCTTGAAATATATGCGAAACAAATGGTTTAGCTACAAATACTTGTGATATACATTATTCAGCTACAACTGCATGCGAAACAAACGAGTTAGCTTCAAATCCATGCGAAACACACGATTTAGCTTCAAATCAATGCGATGTAGATGGTTTAGCTTCAAATCCAAACGAAACACATGATTTAGCTTCAAATACTTGCGATATAAGTGATCTAGCTTCAAATACAGGCGAAACGAACGAGTTAGCTTCAAATCCATGCGAAACGCATGATTCAGCTGCAAATCTATGCGATGCAGAAGGTTTAGCTTGATATCCATGCCAAACACATGATTTATATTCAAATCCATGGGATGTAGAAGGTTTAGCTTCAAATCCATGCGCAACACATTATTTAGCTGCAAATCAGTGCGAAGTAGAAGGCTCAGGTTCAAATCCATGCGATTCAAATGGTTCATCTTCAAATACTTGTGAAAGACATGATTTAGCTTCAACTGCATGCGAAACACATGATTTAGCTTCAAATACATGTGATATACATGATTTATCTTCAAATTCAGGCGAAGCAAAAGTGTTAGCAACTAATCAATGTCGAACACGTGATTTAGCTTCAAATCAATGCGAAGTAGAAGGCTTAGCTTCAAATCAATGCGAAACAAATGGTTTAGCTTGAAATACTTGTGATATACATGACTTAGCTTCAAATGGAGGCAATACAAACGAGTTAGCTTCAAATCCAAGCGAAACACATGATAAGGCTTCATATCAATGCGAAGAAGATGGCTTAGCGTCAATTCTATGCGAATCAAATGGTTGAGCTTCAAATACTTGCGAATGTAAGTGATATAGATTCAAATCAATGCGAAGTAGAAGGCTTAGCTTCAGATCCATGCGATACGAATTATTAAGCTTCAAATACTTGTGATATACATGATTTATCTTCAAATGCAGGTGAAACAAACGAGTTAGCTTCAAACCCAAGCGAATCACACGAAACAGCTTCAAATCAATACGAAGTAGAAAGTCTAGCTTCAAATCCAAGCGAAAGACCTGATTTAGCTTAAAATCATTGCGAAGTAGAATGCTTGGTTTCAAATCCTTGCGAGACGTATAGTTTAGCTTCAAGAACTTGTTTTGTACATGATTTAGTTTCAACTGCATGCGAAACAAACGAGTTAGCTTCAAATCCAAGCGAAACACATGATTTAGCTTCAAATCAATGCGAAGTAGAAGGCTTAGCTTCAAATCCAAGCGAAACGAATGATTAAGTTTCAAATACTTGTGATATACATGATTTAGCTTCAACTGTATGAGAAACAAACGAGTTAGCTACAAATCGATGCAAAATACATGATTTAGATTCAAATCAATGCGAAACACATGGTTCAGCTTAATATTCATGCGAAACAATGTGTTCAGCTTCAAATACTTGTGATATACATTAATTAGCTTCAAGAGCATGCGAAACAAACGCGTTAGCATCAAATCCAAAGCAAACACATCATTTAATTTCAAATCAATGCCAAGAAGAAGGCTTAGCTCCAAATAAATGCGAAACAAATAGTTTAGCTTCTAATACTTGTGATATACATGATTTAACTTCAAGTGCATGTCAAAAATACGTGTTAGCTTCAAATCCGTGCGAAACACATGACTTAGCTTCAAATACTTGCGATATAAGTGATATAGCTTCAAATCAATGCGAAGTAGAAGGCTTAGCTCCAAATCAATGCGAAACATATGCTTTAGCTTCAAATACTTGTGATACACATGATTTATCTTCAACTGTATGCGAAACAAACGAGTTAGCTTCAAATCCAAGCGAAACGAATGATTTAGCTTCAAATCAATGCGAAGTGGAAGACTTAGCTTCAAATACATGAAAAACAAATGATTTATCTTCAGATATGGGAATATAAGTGATATAGCTTCAAGTGCATGCGAAACGATCGAGTTAGCTTCAAATCAATGCGAAGTAGAAGGTTTATCTTCAAATCCATGAGAAACAAATGCCTTAGCTTCAAATACTTGTGATATACATGATTTAGCTTCAAATGCAGGCGAAACAAACGAGTTAGCTTCAAATACATGCGAAACACATGATTTAGCTTCAAATGAATGCGAAGTAGAAGTTTTTTCTTCGAATCCATGCGAAACAAATGGTTTAGCTTCAAATACTTGTGATAAACATGATTTAGATTCAACTGCATGCGAAACAAACGAGATAGCTTCAAATCCATGCGAAACACATGATTTAGCTTCAAATGAATGCGAAGTAGTAGTTTTTTCTTCGAATCCATGTGAAACAAATGGTTTAGCTTCAAATACTTGTGATAAACATGATTTAGCTACAACTGCTTGCGAAACAAACGAGTTAGCTACGAATCGATGCAAAATACATAATTTAGATTCAAATCCATGCGAAGCAGAAAAATTAGCTTCAAATCCATGCGAAACAAAAGGTTTAGCTTCAAATACTTGCGACATAAATGATTTAGCTTCAACTGCATTGCGAAACAAACTATTTACCTTCAAATGCAGGCGAAACAAACGAGTGAGGTTCAAATCCATGCGAAACACATGATTTAGCTTCAAATCAATGCGAAGTAAAAGGCTTAGCTTCAAATACATGCGAAACAAATGGTTTAGCTTCAAATACTTGTGATATACATGATTTAGCTTCAACAGCATGCGAAACAAAGGAGGTAGCTTCAAATCCAAGCGTAACACATGATTTGGCTTCAAATCAATCCGATGTAGAAGGCTTAGTTTCAAATCCATGCTAAACGAATGATTTAGCTTGAAATACTTGCGAATATAAGTGATATAGCTTCAAATCAATGCGAAGTAGAAGGCTTAGTTTCAAATCCATGCGAAACGAATAGTTTAGCTTCAAAAACTTGTTTTACACATTATTTAGCTTCACCTGCATGCGAAACAAACGAGTTAGCTTCAAATCAAACGAAACACATGATATAGCTTCAAATCAATGCGAAGTAGAAGGCTTAGCTTCAAATCCATGTGAACCGAATGATTTAGCTTGAAATACTTGCGAATATATGTGATATAGCTTCAAATCAATGCGAAGTAGAAGGTTTATCTTCAAATCCATGAGAAACAAATGGTGTAGCATCAAATACTTGTGATATACATGATTTAGCTTCAAATGCAGGCGATACAAACGAGTTAGCTTCAAATCCAAGCGAAACAAATGGTTTACCTTCATATACTTGTGATATACATGATTTAGCTTGAACTGCATACGAAACAATCGAGTTATCTTGAAATCCATGCGGAACACATGATATAGCTTCAAATCAATGCGAAGTAGAAGGTTTATCTTCAAATCCATGAGAAACAAATGGTGTAGCATCAAATACTTGTGATATACATGATTTATCTTCAAATGCAGGCGAAACAAACGAGTTTGCTTCAAATCCATGCGAAACACATGATTTAGCTTCAAATCAATGCGAAGTAGATGGCTTAGCATCAAATACATGAGAAACAAATGATTTATCTTCAGATAATTGCGATACAAGTGATATAGCTTCAAATGCAGGCGAACAATCGAGTTAGCTTCAAATAAATGCCAAGTAGAAGGATTATCTTCAAATCCATGCGAAACAAATGATTTAGCTCCATATACTTGTGATATACATGATTTAGCTTCAACCGGATGCGAAACAAACGAGTTAGCTTCAAATCCAAGCGACATACATGATTCAGCTTCAAATTCATGCGAAGTAGAAGGCTTAGCTTCAAATCCATCTGAAACGAATGGTTTAGTTTCAAATACGTGTTTTATACATGATTTAGCTTCAACTGCATGCGAAACAAACGAGTTAGCGTCAAATCCAAGCGAAGCACATGATTTAGCTTCAAATCAATGCGAAGTAGAAGGCTTAGCTTCAAATCCATGCGAAACAAATGCTTTAGCTTGAAATACTTGTGACATACATGACTTAGCTTCATCTGCATGCGAAAATATCGAGTTAGCTTCAAATCCATGCGAAGTAGAAGGATTATATTCCAATATATGAGAAACCAATGGTTTAGCTTCACATACATGTGATATACATGATTTATCTTCAAATGCAGGCGAAACAAACGAGTTGGCTTCAAATCCATGCGAAACACATGATTTAGCTTCAAATCAATGTGAAGTAGAATAACTAGCTTCACATCCATTCGAAACAAACGATTTAGCTTCACATACTTGCGATATAAATCATTTAGGTTCAACTGCATGCGAAACAAACGAGTTAGTTTCAAATCCATGATAAACACATGATTTACCTTCAAATCAATGCAGAACAGAAGCTTTCGCTTCAAATGCATGCGAAACACATGATTTAGTTTCAAATCATTGACAAGTAAAAAGTTTAGCTTCAAATCCATGAGAAACAAATGATTGGGCATCAAATACTTCCGACATAAATGATTTAGCTTCAACTGGAAGCGAAACAAAAGAGTTAGATTCAAATCCACGCGAAACACATGATTAAACTTCAAATGCATACGAAACACATGATTTGGCTTCGATACAATGCGAAGTGGAAGGTTTAGCTTCCAATCCATGCGAAACAAATGATTTAGCTTCACATACTTGCGACGTAATTGATATAGGATTCAAATGCATGCGAAACAAACGAGTTAGCGTCAAATCCATGCGAAACACATGATTAAACTTCAAATGCATACGAAACACATGATTTGGCTTCGATACAATGCGAAGGGGAAGGTTTAGCTTCAAATCCATGCGAAACAAATGATTTAGCTTCACATACTTGCGACGTAATTGATATAGGATTCAAATGCATGCGAAACAAACGAGTTATCTTCAAATCCATGCGAAACACATGATTTAGCTTCAAATCAATGCGATGTAGAAGGTTTAGCTTCAAATCCATTCGAAGCAAATGGTTTCGGTACAAATACCTGTGATATACGTTATTTAGATTTAACTGCATGCGCAACGAACGAGTTAGCTTCAAATCCAAGCGAAACACATGATTTAGCTTCAAATCAATGCGATGTAGAAGGTTTAGCTTCAAATCCATGCGACACAAATGATGTAGCATCAGATACATGCGATATAAGTGATATAATTTCAAATGAATGCGAAACAAACGAGTTAGCTTCAACTCCATGCGAAACACATAATTTAGCTTCAAATCAATGCGATGTAGAAGGTTTAGCTTCAAATCAATGCGATGTAGAAGGTTTAGCTTCAATTCCATGCGACACAAATGATTTAGCGTCAAATACTTGCGATATAAGTGATATAGCTTCAGAAGCTGGAGGAACAAACGAGGTAGCTTCAATTCCATGCGAAACAAATGATTTAGCATCAAATCCATGCGAAGTAGAAGATTTAGGTTCAAATACATGCGACAAAAATGAATTAGCTTCAAATGCTTGCGATATAAATGATGTAGCTTCGAATGCAGGCGAAACAAATGAGTTAGCTTCAAATCAATGTGAAGTAGAAGGATTAGCTTCAAATCCATGCGGAACAAACGATTGAGCTTCAAACACTTCGGATATAGGTGATATAGCTTCAGCTGCATGCGAAGCAAATGAGTTAGCTTCAAATCCATGCAAAACACATGATATAGCTTCAAATTCTTGCGAATCACTTGGTTAAGCTTCATAAATTCATATTATTACGAAACAGATGGTGTAGATTCAGATACTTGTGATAAACATAATTTAGCTTCAACTGCAAGCGAAACAAATGAGTTAGCTTCAAATCCGAGAGAAACACATGATTTAGCTTCAAATCCATGCGAATCGAATGGTTTAGCTTCAAATGCTTGCGAATATAAGTGATATAGCTTCAAATGCCGGCGAAACAAACGACTTAGCTTCAAATCCATACGAATCACAGGACTTAGCTCCAAATCAATGCGACGTAGAAGGCTTATCTTCGAAACCATGCGAAACAAATGGTTTAGCTTCAAATACTTGTGATATACATGATTTAGCTTCAAATGCAGACAAAACAAACGAGTCAGCTTCAAATCCATGCGAGACACATGATTTAGCTTCAAATCAATGCGAAGTAGAAGGCTTAGCTTCAAATACATGAGAAACAAAGGATTTATCTTCAGATAATTGCAATATAAGTGATATAGCTTCAAATGCAGGGGAAACAATCGAATTAGCTTCACATCCATGCGATCCGCATGATTTAGCTTCAAATCAATGCGAAGTACAAGGTTTAGCTTCAAATCCATGCGAAGCGAATCATTAAGTTTCAAATACTTGCGAATATAAGTGATGTATCTTCAAATGCAGGCGAAACAATCAAGTAAGCTTCAAATCGATACGAAACACATGGTTTAGCTTCAAATACATGCGAAACACATGGTTTAGCTTCAAATACTTGTGTTATACATGAATTAGCTTCAACTGCATGCGAAACAAACGAGTTAGCTTCAAATCCATGCGAAACACATGATTTACCTTCAAATCAATGCGAAGTAGAAGGCTTAGCTTTAATTCCATGCGAAACACATGATTTAGCTTCAAATACTTGCGAATCACATAATTAAGCTTCTTAACTTCATATAATTACGAAACAGATGGTTTAGATTCAGATACTTGTGATAAACATATTTTAGCTTCAACTGCATGCGAACCAAATGAGTTAGCTTCAAATCCGGGGAAACACATGATTTAGCTTCAAATCAATGCGAAGTAGAAGGCTTAGCTTCAAGTCCATGCGAATCGAATGGTTTAGCTTCAAATGCTTGCGAACATAAGTGATATAGCTTCAAATGCAGCCGAAACAAACGCAATAGCTTCAAATCCATGCGAAACAAATGATTTAGGTTCAAATTAATGCGAAGTAGAAGGATCATCTTCAAATCCATGCGAAACAAATGGTTTAGCTTCAAATACTTGTGATATACATGATCTTGCTTCAAGAGCAGGTGAAACAATCGCGTAGGCTTCAAATCCAAGCAAAACACATGATTTCGTTTCAAATCAATGCGAAGGAGAAGGCATAGCTTTAAATCCATGCGAAACAAATGGTTTAGCATCAAATACATGTGATATACATGATTTAGCTTCAACTGCATGCGAAACAAACGAGTTAGCCTCAAATCCATGCGAAGTAGAAGGCTTAGATTGAAATCTATGCGACGATAATGAATTAGCTACAAATGCTTGCCATATAAGTGATATAGCTTCAAATACAGGCGAAACTAACGAGTTAGCTTCATATCCATGCGAAACACGTGATTTAGCTTCAAATTCAAGCGAAGTAGAAGGATTAGCTTCAAATCCTTGCGAAGCGAATGGTTTAGCTTCAAATACTTGCGAATATAAGTGATATAGCTTCAAATGCTGGAAAAACAAACGAGTTAGCTTCAAATCCATGCGAAACACGTGATTTACCTTCAAATCAATGCGAAGTAGAAGGCTTAGCATCAAATGCATGAGAAACAAAGGATTTATCTTCAGATAATTGCAATATAAGTGATATAGCTTCAAATGCAGGCGAAACAATCGAATTAGCTTCATATCCATGGGAACCGCATGATTTAGCTTCAAATCAATGCGAAGTAGAAGGCTTAGTTTCAAATCCATGCGAAGCGAATCATTAAGTTTCAAATACTTGCGAATATAGGTGATGTATCGTCAAATGCAGGCGAACCAATTAAGTAAGCTTCAAATCGATACGAAACACATGATTTAGCTTCAAATACATGCGAAACACATGGTTTAGCTCAATATTCATGCGAAACAAATGGTACAGCTTCAAATACTTGTGACATACATTATTTAGCTTCAAGAGCATGCGAAACAAACGCGTTAGCATCAAATCTAAAGGAAACACATCATTTAATTTCAAATCAAAGTGAAGTAGAAGGCTTAGCTTCAAATCCATGCGAAACAAATGGCTTAGCTTCAAATACTTGTGTTATACATGAATTACCCTCAACTGCATGCGAAACAAGCGAGTTAGCTTCAAATCCATGCGAAACAAACGAGTTAGCTTCAAATCCATGCGGAACAAATGATGTAGCTTCAAATAATTGCGATATAATTGATATAGATTCAATTGCATACGAAACAAACGAGTTAGCTTCAAATCCAAGCGAAACACATGATTTAGCTTCAAATCAATGCGAAGTAGAAGGCTTAGCTTCAAATCCAAGCGAGACACATGATTTAGATTCAAATCAATGCGAAGTAAAATGCTCAGCTTCAAATCCATGCGGACAAAATGGTTTTGCTTCAAATACTTGTGACATACATGATTTAGCTTCAACTGCATGCGAAACAAACGAGATAGCTCCAAATCCATGCGAAACAAATGATTTAGCTAACAAATCAATACGAAGTAGGAGGCGTAGCTTCAAATCCATGCGACACAAATCATTTAGTTTCAAATACTTGCGATATAAATGATATAGCTTCAAATGCAGGCGAAACAAACCAGTTAGCTACTAATCCATGCGATACTCATGATTTAGCATCAAATGAATGCGATCTAGATGTCTTAGCTTCAAATCCATGCGAAACAAATGATTTAGTTTCAAATCAATGCGAAGTAGAAGGCGTAGCTTCAAATCCATGCGGAACAAATGATGTAGCTTCAAATAATTGCGATATAAGTGATATAGATTCAATTGCATACGAAACAAACGAGTTAGCTTCAAATCTATGCGAAACACATGATTTAGCTTCAATTCAATGCGATGTAGAAGGCGTAGCTTCAAATCCATGCGAAGCAAATTATTTTGGAATCAAATACTTGCGATAAAAGTGATATAGCTTCAATGAAGGCGAAACAAACGAGTTAGCTTCAAATCCATGCGAAACACATGATACAGCTGCAAATCAATGCGATGTAGAAGGTTCAGCTTCAAATCCATGCCAAACACATGATTTAGATTCAAACACTTGGGGTATAAGTGATATAGCTTAAAATGAAGACTAATCAAACGAGTTAGCTTCAAAATCCACGCGATACACATGATTTAGCTTCAAATACTAGCGATATAAGTAATGTAGATTCAACTGCAGGCGAAACGAATGAGTTAGCGTCAAATCCATGCGAAACACATGATTTAGCTGCAAATCAATGCGATGTAGAAGGTTTAGCTTCAAATCCATGCGATACACAAGATTTAGCTTCAAATCAATGCGATGTAGAAGGTTTGGCTTCAAATCCAAGCGAAACACATGGTTTAGCTTCAAATACTTGCGATATAAGTGATCTAGCTTCAAAAGCTGGAGGAACAAACGAGGTGGCTTCAATTCCATGCGAAACAAATGATTTAGTTTCAAATCAATGCGAAGTAGAAGGCGTTGCTGCAAATCCAAACGAAACACATGATTTAGCTTCAAATACTTGCGATATAAGTGATCTAGCTTCAAATACAGGCGAAACGAACGAGTTAGCTTCAAATCCATGCGAAACAAATGATTTAGCTTCAAATCAATGCGAAGTAGAAGGTTTTGCTTCCAATTCATGGGAAACAAATTGTTTAGCTACAAATACTTGTGATATACATTCTTTAGCTACAACTGCATGCGAAACAAACGAGTTAGCATCAAATCCATGCGAAACAAATGATTAAGCTTCAAATCAATGCGATGTAGATAGTTTTCTTCAAATCCACGCGAAACATATGATTTAGCTTCAAATACTTGCGATATAAGTGACATAGTTTCAAATGGTGGCGAAACGAACGAGTTAGCTTCAAATCCATGCGAGACACATGACTTAGCTGCAAATCAATGCGATGTAGAAGGTTTAGCTTCAAATCCACGCGAAACATATGATTTAGCTTCAAACACTTGGGGTATAAGTGATATAGCTTCAAATGCAAACTAATCAAACGAGTTAGCTTCAAAATCCACGCGATACACATGATTTAGCTTCAAATACTTGCGATATAAGTGATCTAGCTTCAAATACAGGCGAAACGAACGAGTTAGCTTCAAATCCATGCGAAACACATGATTCAGTTGCAAATCAATGCGATGCAGAAGCTTCAGCTGGAAATCCATGCCAAACACATGATTTAGCTTCAAATCCATGGGATGTAGAAGGTTTAGCTTCAAATCCATGCGAAACACATTACTTAGCTGCAAATCATTGCGATGTAGAAGGTTTAGCTTCAAAACAATAAGAGGTAGAAGGTTTAGCTTCAAGTCAATAGAATGTAGAAGGTTTAGCTTCAAATCAATGCGATGTTAAGGTTTAGCTTCAAATCCATACGAAACACATGATTTAGCTTCAAATCAATTCGAAGGACAAGGCTTAGACCAAATCCATGCGAAACAAATAATTTAGCTTCAAATCAATGCGATGTAGAAGGATTAGCTTCAAATCCATGCGATACACAAGATTTAGCTTCAAATCAATGCGATGTAGTAGGTTCAGCTTCAAATCCATGCGGCACATATGATTTAGCTTCAAATACTTGCGATATAAGTGATATAGCTTCAAATACTGTAGGAAAAAAACGAGGTAGCTTCAATTCCATGCGAGACGCATGATTTAGCTTCAAATCAATGCGATGTAGAAGGTTTAGCTTCAAATCCGTACGAAACACATGATTTAACTTCAAATCAATTCGAAGGACAAGGCTTAGATTCAAATCCATGCGAAACAAGTAATTTAGCTTCAAATAAATGCGAAGTAGAAGGCTTAGCTTCAAATCCATGCGAAACACACGATTTATCTTCAAATCAATGCGATGTAGAAGGTTTAGCTTCAAATCCATGCGATACAAAAGATTTAGCTTCAAATCAATGCGATGTAGTAGGTTCAGCCACAAATCCATGCGGCACATATGATTTAGATTCAAATACTTGGGATATAAGTGATATAGTTTCAAATGGAGGCGATACGAACGAGTTAGCTTCAAATCCATGCGAAACACATGATTTAGCTGCAAATCAATGCGATGTAGAAGGTTTAGCTTCAAATCCATTAGATACACTAGATTTAGCTTCAAATCAATGCGATGTAGAAGGTTCTGCTTCAAATTCACGCGAAACATATGATTTAGCTTCAAACACTTGTGGTATAAGTGATATAGCTTCAAATGCAGACTAATCAAACGAGTTAGCTTCAAAATCCACGCGATACACATGATTTAGCTTCAAATACTTCCGATACAAGTGATGTAAATTCAACTGCAGGCGAAACGAACGAGTTAGCTTCAAATCCATGCGAAACACATGATTTAGCTGCAAATCAATGTGATGTAGAAGGTTTAGCTTCAAATCCATGCGATACACAAGATTTAGCTTCAAATCAATGCGATGTAGAAGGTTCAGCTTCAAATCCATGCGTCACATATGATTTAGCTTCAAATACTTGCGATATAAGTGATATAGCTTCAAAAGCTGGAGGAACAAACGAGGTGGCTTCAATTCCATGCGAAACAAATGATTTAGCTTCAAATCAATGTGAAGTAGAAGGATTAGCTTCAAATCCATGCGGAACAAACGATTGAGCTTCAAACACTTCGGATATAGGTGATATAGCTTCAGCTGCATGCGAAGCAAATGAGTTAGCTTCAAATCCATGCAAAACACATGATATAGCTTCAAATTCTTGCGAATCACTTGGTTAAGCTTCATAAATTCATATTATTACGAAACAGATGGTGTAGATTCAGATACTTGTGATAAACATAATTTAGCTTCAACTGCAAGCGAAACAAATGAGTTAGCTTCAAATCCGAGAGAAACACATGATTTAGCTTCAAATCCATGCGAATCGAATGGTTTAGCTTCAAATGCTTGCGAATATAAGTGATATAGCTTCAAATGCCGGCGAAACAAACGACTTAGCTTCAAATCCATACGAATCACAGGACTTAGCTCCAAATCAATGCGACGTAGAAGGCTTATCTTCGAAACCATGCGAAACAAATGGTTTAGCTTCAAATACTTGTGATATACATGATTTAGCTTCAAATGCAGACAAAACAAACGAGTCAGCTTCAAATCCATGCGAGACACATGATTTAGCTTCAAATCAATGCGAAGTAGAAGGCTTAGCTTCAAATACATGAGAAACAAAGGATTTATCTTCAGATAATTGCAATATAAGTGATATAGCTTCAAATGCAGGGGAAACAATCGAATTAGCTTCACATCCATGCGATCCGCATGATTTAGCTTCAAATCAATGCGAAGTACAAGGTTTAGCTTCAAATCCATGCGAAGCGAATCATTAAGTTTCAAATACTTGCGAATATAAGTGATGTATCTTCAAATGCAGGCGAAACAATCAAGTAAGCTTCAAATCGATACGAAACACATGGTTTAGCTTCAAATACATGCGAAACACATGGTTTAGCTTCAAATACTTGTGTTATACATGAATTAGCTTCAACTGCATGCGAAACAAACGAGTTAGCTTCAAATCCATGCGAAACACATGATTTACCTTCAAATCAATGCGAAGTAGAAGGCTTAGCTTTAATTCCATGCGAAACACATGATTTAGCTTCAAATACTTGCGAATCACATAATTAAGCTTCTTAACTTCATATAATTACGAAACAGATGGTTTAGATTCAGATACTTGTGATAAACATATTTTAGCTTCAACTGCATGCGAACCAAATGAGTTAGCTTCAAATCCGGGGAAACACATGATTTAGCTTCAAATCAATGCGAAGTAGAAGGCTTAGCTTCAAGTCCATGCGAATCGAATGGTTTAGCTTCAAATGCTTGCGAACATAAGTGATATAGCTTCAAATGCAGCCGAAACAAACGCAATAGCTTCAAATCCATGCGAAACAAATGATTTAGGTTCAAATTAATGCGAAGTAGAAGGATCATCTTCAAATCCATGCGAAACAAATGGTTTAGCTTCAAATACTTGTGATATACATGATCTTGCTTCAAGAGCAGGTGAAACAATCGCGTAGGCTTCAAATCCAAGCAAAACACATGATTTCGTTTCAAATCAATGCGAAGGAGAAGGCATAGCTTTAAATCCATGCGAAACAAATGGTTTAGCATCAAATACATGTGATATACATGATTTAGCTTCAACTGCATGCGAAACAAACGAGTTAGCCTCAAATCCATGCGAAGTAGAAGGCTTAGATTGAAATCTATGCGACAATAATGAATTAGCTACAAATGCTTGCCATATAAGTGATATAGCTTCAAATACAGGCGAAACAAACGAGTTAGCTTCATATCCATGCGAAACACGTGATTTAGCTTCAAATTCAAGCGAAGTAGAAGGATTAGCTTCAAATCCTTGCGAAGCGAATGGTTTAGCTTCAAATACTTGCGAATATAAGTGATATAGCTTCAAATGCTGGAAAAACAAACGAGTTAGCTTCAAATCCATGCGAAACACGTGATTGACCTTCAAATCAATGCGAAGTAGAAGGCTTAGCTTCAAATGCATGAGAAACAAAGGATTTATCTTCAGATAATTGCAATATAAGTGATATAGCTTCAAATGCAGGCGAAACAATCGAATTAGCTTCATATCCATGGGAACCGCATGATTTAGCTTCAAATCAATGCGAAGTAGAAGGCTTAGTTTCAAATCCATGCGAAGCGAATCAATAAGTTTCAAATACTTGCGAATATAGGTGATGTATCGTCAAATGCAGGCGAACCAATTAAGTAAGCTTCAAATCGATACGAAACACATGATTTAGCTTCAAATACATGCGAAACACATGGTTTAGCTCAATATTCATGCGAAACAAATGGTACAGCTTCAAATACTTGTGACATACATTATTTAGCTTCAAGAGCATGCGAAACAAACGCGTTAGCATCAAATCTAAAGGAAACACATCATTTAATTTCAAATCAAAGTGAAGTAGAAGGCTTAGCTTCAAATCCATGCGAAACAAATGGCTTAGCTTCAAATACTTGTGTTATACATGAATTAGACTCAACTGCATGCGAAACAAGCGAGTTAGCTTCAAATCCATGCGAAACAAACGAGTTAGCTTCAAATCCATGCGGAACAAATGATGTAGCTTCAAATAATTGCGATATAATTGATATAGATTCAATTGCATACGAAACAAACGAGTTAGCTTCAAATCCAAGCGAAACACATGATTTAGCTTCAAATCAATGCGAAGTAGAAGGCTTAGCTTCAAATCCAAGCGAGACACATGATTTAGATTCAAATCAATGCGAAGTAAAATGCTCAGCTTCAAATCCATGCGGACAAAATGGTTTTGCTTCAAATACTTGTGACATACATGATTTAGCTTCAACTGCATGCGAAACAAACGAGATAGCTCCAAATCCATGCGAAACAAATGATTTAGCTAACAAATCAATACGAAGTAGGAGGCGTAGCTTCAAATCCATGCGACACAAATCATTTAGTTTCAAATACTTGCGATATAAATGATATAGCTTCAAATGCAGGCGAAACAAACCAGTTAGCTACTAATCCATGCGATACTCATGATTTAGCATCAAATGAATGCGATCTAGATGTCTTAGCTTCAAATCCATGCGAAACAAATGATTTAGTTTCAAATCAATGCGAAGTAGAAGGCGTAGCTTCAAATCCATGCGGAACCAATGATGTAGCTTCAAATAATTGCGATATAAGTGATATAGATTCAATTGCATACGAAACAAACGAGTTAGCTTCAAATCTATGCGAAACACATGATTTAGCTTCAATTCAATGCGATGTAGAAGGCGTAGCTTCAAATCCATGCGAAGCAAATTATTTTGGAATCAAATACTTGCGATAAAAGTGATATAGCTTCAATGAAGGCGAAACAAACGAGTTAGCTTCAAATCCATGCGAAACACATGATACAGCTGCAAATCAATGCGATGTAGAAGGTTCAGCTTCAAATCCATGCCAAACACATGATTTAGATTCAAACACTTGGGGTATAAGTGATATAGCTTAAAATGAAGACTAATCAAACGAGTTAGCTTCAAAATCCACGCGATACACATGATTTAGCTTCAAATACTAGCGATATAAGTAATGTAGATTCAACTGCAGGCGAAACGAATGAGTTAGCGTCAAATCCATGCGAAACACATGATTTAGCTGCAAATCAATGCGATGTAGAAGGTTTAGCTTCAAATCCATGCGATACACAAGATTTAGCTTCAAATCAATGCGATGTAGAAGGTTTGGCTTCAAATCCAAGCGAAACACATGGTTTAGCTTCAAATACTTGCGATATAAGTGATCTAGCTTCAAAAGCTGGAGGAACAAACGAGGTGGCTTCAATTCCATGCGAAACAAATGATTTAGTTTCAAATCAATGCGAAGTAGAAGGCGTTGCTGCAAATCCAAACGAAACACATGATTTAGCTTCAAATACTTGCGATATAAGTGATCTAGCTTCAAATACAGGCGAAACGAACGAGTTAGCTTCAAATCCATGCGAAACAAATGATTTAGCTTCAAATCAATGCGAAGTAGAAGGTTTTGCTTCCAATTCATGGGAAACAAATTGTTTAGCTACAAATACTTGTGATATACATTCTTTAGCTACAACTGCATGCGAAACAAACGAGTTAGCATCAAATCCATGCGAAACAAATGATTAAGCTTCAAATCAATGCGATGTAGATAGTTTTCTTCAAATCCACGCGAAACATATGATTTAGCTTCAAATACTTGCGATATAAGTGACATAGTTTCAAATGGTGGCGAAACGAACGAGTTAGCTTCAAATCCATGCGAGACACATGACTTAGCTGCAAATCAATGCGATGTAGAAGGTTTAGCTTCAAATCCACGCGAAACATATGATTTAGCTTCAAACACTTGGGGTATAAGTGATATAGCTTCAAATGCAAACTAATCAAACGAGTTAGCTTCAAAATCCACGCGATACACATGATTTAGCTTCAAATACTTGCGATATAAGTGATCTAGCTTCAAATACAGGCGAAACGAACGAGTTAGCTTCAAATCCATGCGAAACACATGATTCAGTTGCAAATCAATGCGATGCAGAAGCTTCAGCTGGAAATCCATGCCAAACACATGATTTAGCTTCAAATCCATGGGATGTAGAAGGTTTAGCTTCAAATCCATGCGAAACACATTACTTAGCTGCAAATCATTGCGATGTAGAAGGTTTAGCTTCAAAACAATAAGAGGTAGAAGGTTTAGCTTCAAGTCAATAGAACGTAGAAGGTTTAGCTTCAAATCAAATGCGATGTTAAGGTTTAGCTTCAAATCCATACGAAACACATAGATTTAAGCTTCAAATCAATTCGAAGGACAAGGCTTAGACCAAATCCATGCGAAAACAAATATTTAGCTTCAAATCAATGCGATGTAGAAGGATTAGCTTCAAATCCATGCGATACACAAGATTTAGCTTCAAATCAATGCGATGTAGTAGGTTCAGCTTCAATCCATGCGGCACATATGATTTAGCTTCAATACTTGCGATATAAGTGATATAGCTTCAAATACTGTAGGAAAAAAAACGAGGTAGCTTCAATTCCATGCGAGACGCATGATTTAGCTTCAAATCAATGCGATGTAGAAGGTTTAGCTTCAAATCCGTACGAAACACATGATTTAACTTCAAATCAATTCGAAGGACAAGGCTTAGATTCAAATCCATGCGAAACAAGTAATTTAGCTTCAAATAAATGCGAAGTAGAAGGCTTAGCTTCAAATCCATGCGAAACACACGATTTATCTTCAAATCAATGCGATGTAGAAGGTTTAGCTTCAAATCCATGCGATACAAAAGATTTAGCTTCAAATCAATGCGATGTAGTAGGTTCAGCCACAAATCCATGCGGCACATATGATTTAGATTCAAATACTTGGGATATAAGTGGATTAGTTTCAAATGGAGGCGATACGAACGAGTTAGCTTCAAATCCAATGCGAAACACATGATTTAGCTGCAAATCCAATGCGATTGTAGAAGGTTTAGCTTCAAATCCATTAGATACACTAGATTTAGCTTCAAATCAATGCGATGTAGAAGGTTCTGCTTCAAATCCAAGCGAAACACATGATTTAGCTGCAAATCAATGTGATGTAGAAGGTTTAGCTTCAAATCCATGCGATACACAAGATTTAGCTTCAAATCAATGCGATGTAGAAGGTTCAGCTTCAAATCCATGCGTCACATATGATTTAGCTTCAAATACTTGCGATATAAGTGATATAGCTTCAAAAGCTGGAGGAACAAACGAGGTGGCTTCAATTCCATGCGAAACAAATGATTTAGCTTCAAATCAATGCGAAGTAGAAGGCGTTGCTTCAAATCCATGCGAAACAAATGGTTTAGCTACAAATACTTGTGATATACATTATTCAGCTACAACTGCATGCGAAACAAACGAGTTAGCTTCAAATCCATGCGAAACACACGATTTAGCTTCAAATCCCATGCGAAACACACGATTTAGCTTCAAATCAATGCGATTGTAGAAGGTTTAGCTTCAAATCCAAGCGAAACACATGATTTAGCTTCAAATACTTGCGATATAAGTGATCTAGCTTCAAATACAGGCGCAACGAACGAGTTAGCTTCAAATCCATGCAAAATACATGATTTAGCTGCAAATCAATGCGATGTAGAAGGTTTAGTTTCAAATCCATGGGAAACAAATGATTTAGCTTCAGATGCTTGCGATATAAGTGATATAGCATCAAATGCTGACGAAACAAGCGGGTTAGCGTCAACTCCATGCGAAACACATGATTTAGCTTCAAATCAATAAGCTGTAGCAGGTTTAGCTTCAAATCAATGCGATGTAGAAGGTTTAGCTTAAAATCTATGCGACACAAATGATTAAGCGTCAGATACTTGCGATATAAGTGATATAGCTTCAAATGCAGGGGAAACAGACGAGTTAGTATCAAATCCATGCGAAACACATGATTTAGCTGCAAATCAATGTGATGTAGAAGGTTTTAGCTTCAAATCCATGCGATACACAAGATTTAGCTTCAAATCAATGCGATGTAGAAGGTTCAGCTTCAAATCCATGCGTCACATATGATTTAGCTTCAAATACTTGCGATATAAGTGATATAGCTTCAAAAGCTGGAGGAACAAATGAGGTGGCTTCAATTCCATGCGAAACAAATGATTTAGCTTCAAATCAATGCGAAGTCGAAGGCGTTGCTTCAAATCCATGCGAAACAAATGGTTTAGCTACAAATACTTGTGATATACATTATTCAGCTACAACTGCATGCGAAACAAACGAGTTAGCTTCATATCCATGCGAAACACACGATTTAGCTTCAAATCCATGCGAAACACAAGATTTAGCTTCAAATCAATGCGATGTAGAAGGTTTTAGCTTCAAATCCAAGCGAAACACATGATTTAGCTTCAAATACTTGCGATATAAGTGATCTAGCTTCAAATACAGGCGCAACGAACGAGTTAGCTTCAAATCCATGCAAAATACATGATTTAGCTGCAAATCAATGCGATGTAGAAGGTTTACGTTTCAAATCCATGGGAAACAAATGATTTAGCTTCAGATGCTTGCGATATAAGTGATATAGCATCAATGCTGACGAAACAAGCGGGTTAGCGTCAACTCCATGCGAAACACATGATTTAGCTTCAAATCAATAAGCTGTAGCAGGTTTAGCTTCAAATCAATGCGATTGTAGAAGGTTTAGCTTAAAATCTATGCGACACAAATGATTAAGCGTCAGATACTTGCGATATAAGTGATATAGCTTCAAATGCAGGGGAAACAAACGAGTTAGTATCAAATCCATGCGAAACACATGATTTAGCTGCAAATCAATGCGATGTAGAAGGTTTAGCTTCAAATCCATGCGATACACAAGATTTAGGTTCAAATCAATGCGATGTAGAAGGTTCAGCTTCAAATCCATGCGTCACATATGATTTAGCTTCAAATACTTGCGATATAAGTGATATAGCTTCAAAAGTTGGAGGAACAAACGAGGTGGCTTCAATTCCATGCGAAACAAATGATTTAGCTTCAAATCAATGCGAAGTAGAAGGCGTTGCTTGAAATCTATGCGAAACAAATGGTTTAGCTACAAATACTTGTGATATACATTATTCAGCTACAACTGCATGCGAAACAAACGAGTTAGCTTCATATCCATGCGAAACACACGATTTAGCTTCAAATCCATGCGAAACACACGATTTAGCTTCAAATCAATGCGATGTAGAAGGTTTAGCTTCAAATCCAAGCGAAACACATGATTTAGCTTCAAATACTTGCGATATAAGTGATCTAGCTTCAAATACAGGCGCAACGAACGAGTTAGCTTCAAATCCATGCAAAATACATGATTTAGCTGCAAATCAATGCGATGTAGAAGGTTTAGTTTCAAATCCATGGGAAACAAATGATTTAGCTTCAGATGCTTGCGATATAAGTGATATAGCATCAAATGCTGACGAAACAAGCGGGTTAGCGTCAGCTCCATGCGAAACACATGATTTAGCTTCAAATCAATAAGATGTAGCAGGTTTAGCTTCAAATCAATGCGATGTAGAAGGTTTAGCTTCAAATCTATGAGACACAAATGATTTAGCGTCAGATACTTGCGATATAAGTGATATAGCTTTAAATGCAGGGGAAACAAACGAGTTAGTATCAAATCCATGCAAAACACACGATTTAGCTTCAAATCAATGCGATGTAGAAGGTTTAGCTTCAAATCCAAGCGAAACACATGATTTAGCTTCAAATACTTGCGATATAAGTGATCTAGCTTCGAATACAGGCGCAACGAACGAGTTAGCTTCAAATCCATGCAAAGTACATGATTTAGCTGCAAATCAATGCGATGTAGAAGGTTTAGTTTCAAATCCATGGGAAACAAATGATTTAGCTTCAGATGCTTGCGATATAAATGATATAGCATCAAATGCTGACGAAACAAGCGGGTTAGCGTCAACTCCATGCGAAACACATGATTTAGCTTCAAATCAACAAGATGTAGCAGGTTTAGCTTCAAATCAATGCGATGTAGAAGGTTTAGCTTCAAATCTATGCGACACAAATGATTTAGCGTCAGATACTTGCGATATAAGTGATGTAGCTTCAAATGCAGGGGAAACAAACGAGTTAGTATCAAATCCATGCAAAACACATGCTTAAACTTCAAATCAATGCGATGTAAAAGGTTTAGCTTCAAATCCATGCGACACAAATGATTTATCATCAGATGCTTGCGATATAAGTGATATAGCATCAAATGCTGACGAAACAAGCGGGTTAGCTTCAACTCCATGCGAAACACATGATTTAGCTTCAAATAAATAAGATGTAGCAGGTTTAGCTACAAATCAATGCGATGTAGAAGGTTTAGCTTCAAATCTATGAGACACAAATGATTTAGCGTCAGATACTTGCGATATAAGTGATCTAGCTTCAAATACAGGCGAATCGAACGAGTTAGCTTCAAATCCATGCGAAACACATGATTCAGCTGCAAATCAATGCGATGTAGAAGGTACAGCTTCAAATCCATGCGTAACACATGATTCAGCTGCAAATCAATGCGATGTAGAAGGTTTAGCTTCAAATCCATGCGAAACAAATGATATAGCTTCAAACACTTGGGGTGTAAGTGATATAGCTTCAAATGAAGACTAATAAAAGGAGTTAGCTTCAAAATCCTCGCGATACACATGATTTAGCTTCAAATACTAGCGATATAAGGAATGTAGATTCAACTGCAGGCGAAACGAACGAGTTAACTTCAAATCCATGCGAAACACATGATTTAGCTGCAAATCATTGAGATGTAGAAGGTTTAGCTTCAAACAATAAGAGGTAGAAGGTTTAGCTTCAAATCAATAGAATGTAGAAGGTTTAGCTTCCAATCAATGCGATGTTAAGGTTTAGCTTCAAATCCATACGAAACACATGATTTAGCTTCAAATCAATTCGAAGGACAAGGCTTAGATTCAAATCCATGCGAAACAAATGATTTAGCTTCAATTCAATGCGATGTAGAAGGTTTAGCTTCAAATCCATGCGATACACAAGATTTAGCTTCAAATCAAAGCGATGTAGTAGGTTCAGCTTCAAATCCATGCGGCACATATGATTTAGCTTCAAATACTTGCGATATAAGTGACATAGTTTCAAATGGAGGCGAAACGAACGAGTTAGCTTCAAATCCATGCAAAACACATGATTTAGCTTCAAATCAATGCGATGTAGTAGGTTTAGCTTCAAATCCATGCGAATCACATTATTTAGCTGCAAATCAGTGCGAGTAGAAGGCTCGGGTTCAAATCAATGCGATTCAAATGGTTCATCTTCAAATACTTGTGAAAGACATGATTTAGCTTCAACTGCATGCGAAACACATGATTTAGCTTCAAATCAATGCGATGTAGAAGGTTTAGATTCAAATCCATGCAAAACACGTGATTTAACTTCCTATTAATGCGAAGTAGAAGGCTTAGCTTCAAATCCATGCGAATCAAATGGTTTAGCTTCAAATACTTGTGATATTCGTTATTTAGATTGAACTGCATGCGCAACGAACGAGTTAGCTTCAAATCCATGCGAAACACATGATTTAGCTGCAAATCAATGCGATGAAGAAGGTTTAGCTTCAAATCCATGCGAAACAAATGATATAGCTTCAAACACTTGTGGTGTAAGTGATATAGCTTCAAATGAAGACTAATCAAACGAGTTAGCTTCAAAATCCACGCGATACACATGATTTAGCTTCAAATACTAGCGATATAAGTAATGTAGATTCAACTGCAGGCGAACGAACGAGTTAGCTTCAAATCCATGCGAAACACATGATTTAGCTGCAAATCATTGCGATGTAGAAGGTTTAGATTCAAAACAATAAGAGGTAGAAGGTTTAGCTTCAAATCCATGCGATGTAGAAGGTTTAGCTTCAAATCCATGCGATACACAAGATTTAGCTTCAAATCCATGCGATACACAAGATGTAGCTTCAAATCAATGCGATGTAGTAGGTTCAGCTTCAAATCCATGCGGCACATATGATTTAGCTTAAAATACTTGCGATATAAGTGATCTAGCTTCAAATACAGGCGAATCGAACGAGTTAGCTTCAAATCCATGCGAAACACATGATTCAGCTGCAAATCAATGCGATGTAGAAGGTTCAGCTTCAAAGCCATGCGAAACACATGATTCAGCTGCAAATCAATGTGATGTAGATGGTTTGCTTCAAATCCATGCGATACACAAGATTTAGCTGAAATCAATGTGATGAAGTAGGTCAGCTTCAAATCCATGCGATATAAGTGATATAGCTTCAAATGCAGGAGGAACAAACGAGGTAGCTTCAATTCCATGCGAAACAAATGATTTAGCTTCAAATCAATGCGAAGTAGAAGGCGTAGCTTCAAATCCATGCGAAACAAATGGTTTAGCTACAAATACTTGTGATATACATTACTTAGCTACAACTGCATGCGAAACTAACGTTTAGCTTCAAATCCATGCGAAACAAATGATTTAGCATCAAATCAATGCGATGTAGTAGGTTCAGCTTCAAATCCATGCGGGACATATGATATAGCTTCAAATACTTGCGATATAAGTGATATAGCTTCAAAAGCAGGAGAACAAACGAGGTAGCTTCAATTCCTTGCGAAACAAATGATTTAGCTTCAAATCAATGCGAAGTAGAAGGCGTAGCATCAAATCCATGCGAAACAAATGGTTTAGCTACAAATAATTGTGATATACATTGCCTAGCTTCAAATCCATGCGAAACACACGATTTATCTTCAAATCAATGCGATGTAGAATGATTAGCTTCAAATCCATACGATACACAAGATTTAGCTTCAAATCAATGCGATGTAGTAGGTTCAGCTTCAAATCCATGCGGCACATATGATTTAGCTTCAAATGCTTGCGATATAAGTGATATAGTTTCAAATGGAGGCGAAACGAACGAGTTAGCTTCAAATCCATGCAAAACACATGATTTAGCTTCAAATCAATGCGATGTAGAAGGTTTAGCTTCAAATCCATGCGAAACACATGATTCAGCTGCAAATCAATGCGATGTAGAAGGTTTAGCTTCAAATCCATGCGAAACACATTATTTAGCTGCAAATCAGTGCGAAGTAGAAGGCTCGGTTTCAAATCAATGCGATTCAAATGGTTCATCTTCAAATACTTGTGAAAGACATGATTTAGCTTCAACTGCATGCGAAACACATGATTTAGCTTCAAATCAATGCGATGTAGAATGTTTAGCTTCAAATCCATGCAAAACACGTGATTTAACTTCCAATTAATGCGAAGTAGAAGGCTTAGCTTCAAATCCATGCGAATCAAATGGTTTAGCATCCAATACTTGTGATATACGTTATTTAGATTGAACTGCATGCGCAACGAACGAGTTAGCGTCAAATCCATGCGAAACACATGATTTAGCTGCAAATCAATGCGATGAAGAAGGTTTAGCTTCAAATCCATGCGAAACAAATGATATAGCTTCAAACACTTGGGGTGTAAGTGATATAGCTTCAAATGAAGACTAATCAAACGAGTTAGCTTCAAAATCCACTCGATACACATGATTTAGCTTCAAATATTAGCGATATTATTGATGTAGATTCAACTGCAGGCGAACGAACGAGTTAGCTTCAAATCCATGCGAAACACATGATTCAGCTGCAAATCAATGCGATGACGAAGGTTCAGCTTCAAATCGATGCGAAACACATGATTCAGCTGCAAATCAATGCGATGTAGTAGGTTTAGCATCAAGTCCATGCGATACACAATATTTAGCTTCAAATCAAAGCGATGTAGTAGGTTCAGCTTCAAATCCATGCGGCACATATGATTTAGCTTCAAATACTTGCGATATAAGTGACATAGTTTCAATTGGTGGCGAAACGATCGAGTTAGCTTCAAATCCATGCGAGACACATGACTTAGCTTCAAATCAATGCGATGTAGAAGGTTTTGCTGCAAATCCGCGCGAAACATATGATTTAGCTTAAACACTTGGGGTATAAGTGATATAGCTTCAAATGCAGACTAATCAAACGAGTTAGCTTCAAAATCCAAGCGATACACATGATTTAGCATCAAATCAATGTGATGTAGAATGCTTAGCTTCAAATCCGTGCGATACACATGATTTAGCTGCAAATCAATGCGATATAGAAGGTTTAGCTTCAAATCCACGCGATACACTAGATTTAGCTGCAAATCATTGCGATGTAGAAGGTTTAGCTTCAAAACAATAAGAGGTAGGAGGTTTAGCTTCAAATCAATAGAATGTAGAAGATTTAGCTTCAAATCAATGCGATGTAGAAGGTTTAGCTTCAAATCCATGCGAAACAAATGATTTAGCTTCAAATCAATGCGATGTAGACGGTTTAGCTTCAAATCCATGCGATACACAAGATTTAGCTTCAAATCAATGCGATGTAGTAGGTTCAGCTTCAAATCCTCGCGATACAAATGATTTAGCTTCAAATACTAGCGATATAAGTAATGTAGATTCAACTGCAGGCGAAACGAACGAGTTAGCTTCAAATCCATGCGGAACACATGATTTAGCTGCAAATCATTGCGATGTAGAAGGTTTAGCTTCAAAACAATAAGAGGTAGAAGGTTTAGCTTCAAATCAATAGAATGTAGAAGGTTTAGCTTCAAATCAATGCGATGTTAAGGATTAGCTTCAAATCCATACGAAACACATGATTTAGCTACAAATCAATTCGAAGGACAAGGCTTAGATTCAAATCCATGCGAAACAAATAATTTAGCTTCAAATCAATGCGATGTAGAAGGTTTTAGTTTCAAATCCATGCGATACAAAAGATTTAGCTTCAAATCAATGCGATGTAGTAGGTTCTGCTTCAAATCCATGCGGCACATATGATTTAGCTTCAAATACTTGCGATATAAGTGACATAGTTTCAAATGGAGGCGAAACGAACGAGTTAGCTTCAAATCCATGAGAGACACATGACTTAGCTTCAAATCAATGCGTAGTAGAAGGCGTAGCTTCAAATCCATGTGAAACAAATGGTTTATCTTCAAATCAATGCGATGTAGAAGGTTTAGCTTCAAATCCGTGCGAAACACATTATTTAGCTACAAATCAATGCAATGAAGAAGGTTTAGCTTCAAATCCATGCGAAACAAATGATATAGCTTCAAACACTTGGGGTGTAAGTGATATAGCTTCAAATGAAGACTAATCAAACGAGTTAGCTTCAAATCCACGCGACACACATGATTTAGCTTAAAATACTTGCGATATAAGTGACATAGTTTCAAATGGAGGCGAAACGAACGAGTTAGCTTCAAATCCATGCGAGACACAAGATTTAGCTTCAAATCAATGCGATGTAGTAGGCTCAGCTTCAAATCCATTCGATATAAGTGATATAGCTTAAAAAGCAGGAGGAACAAACGAGGTAGCTTCAATTCCATGCGAAACAAATGATTTAGCTTCAAATCAATGCGTAGTAGAAGGCGTAGCTTCAAATCCATGTGAAACAAATGGTTTATCTTCAAATCAATGCGATGTAGAAGGTTTAGCTTCAAATCCGTGCGAAACACATGATTTAGCTCCAAATCAATGCGATGAAGAAGGTTTAGCTTCAAATCCATGCGAAACAAATGATATAGCTTCAAACACTTGGGGTGTAAGTGATATAGCTTCAAATGAAGACTAATCAAACGAGTTAGCTTCAAAATCCACGCGATACACATGATTTAGCTTCAAATACTAGCGATATAAGTAATGTAGATTCAACTGCAGGCGAAACGAACGAGTTAGCTTCAAATCCATGCGAAACACATGATTTAGCTGCAAATCATTGCGATGTAGAAGGTTTAGCTTCAAAACAATAAGAGGTAGAAGGTTTAGCTTCAAATCAATAGAATGTAGAAGGTTTAGCTTCAAATCAATGCGATGTTAAGGTTTAGCTTCAAATCCATACGAAACACATGATTTAGCTTCAAATCAATTCGAAGGACAAGGCTTAGATTCAAATCCATGCGAAACAAATAATTTAGCTTCAAATCAATGCGATGTAGAAGGTTTTAGTTTCAAATCCATGCGATACAAAAGATTTAGCTTCAAATCAATGCGATGTAGTAGGTTCAGCTTCAAACCCATGCGGCACATATGATTTAGCTTCAAATACTAGCGATATAAGTGACATAGTTTCAAATGGAGGCGAAACAAACGAGTTAGCTTCAAATCCATGAGAGACACATGACTTAGCTTCAAATCAATTCGATGTAGAAGGTTTAGCTTCAAATCCATGCGAAACACATGATTCAGCTGCAAATCAATGCGATGTAGAAGGTTTAGCTTCAAATCATGCGAACACATGATTTAGCTTCAAATACTTGCGATATAAGTGATCTAGCTTCAAATACAGGCGAATCGAACGAGTTAGCTTCAAATCCATGCGAAACACATGATTCAGCTGCAAATCAATGCGATGTAGAAGGTTCAGCTTCAAATCCATGCGTAACACATGATTCAGCTGCAAATCAATGCGATGTAGAAGGTTTAGCTTCAAATCCATGCGAAACAAATGATATAGTTTCAAACACTTGGGGTGTAAGTGATATAGCTTCAAATGAAGACTAATCAAAGGAGTTAGATTCAAAATCCTCGCGATACACATGATTTAGCTTCAAATACTAGCGATATAAGGAATGTAGATTCAACTGCAGGCGAAACGAACGAGTTAGCTTCAAATCCATGCGAAACACATGATTTAGCTGCAAATCATTGAGATGTAGAAGGTTTAGCTTCAAATCAATAGAATGTAGAAGATTTAGCTTCAAATCAATGCGATGTAGAAGGTTTAGCTTCAAATCCATACGAAAAACTTGATTTAGCTTCAAATCAATTCGAAAGACAAGGCTTAGATTCAAATCCATGCGAAACAAATGATTTAGCTTCAAATCAATGCGATGTAGAAGGTTTAGCTTCAAATCCATGCGATACACGAGATTTAGCTTCAAATCAAAGCGATGTAGTAGGTTCAGCTTCAAATCCATGCGGAACATATGATTTAGCTTCAAATACTTGCGATATAAGTGATGTAGAATCAACTGCAGGCGAAACGAACGAGTTAGCTTCAAATCCATTCAAAACTCATGATTTAGCAGCAAATCAATGTGATGTAGAAGGTTTATCTTCAAAACAATAAGAGGTAGAAGGTTTAGCTTCAATCAATAGAATGTAGAAGATTTAGCTTCAAATCAATGCGATGTAGAAGGTTTAGCTTCAAATCCATACGAAACAATTGATTTAGCTTCAAATCAATTCGAAGGACAAGGCTTAGATTCAAATCCATGCGAAACAAATGATTTAGCTTCAAATCAATGCGATGTAGAAGGTTTAGCTTCAAATCCATGCGATGTAGATGGTGTGCTTCAAATTCATGCGACACACAAGATTTAGCTTCTAATCAATGCGATGTAGTAGGTTCAGCTACAAATCCATGCGATATAAGTGATACAGCTTCAAAAGTAGGGGAACAAACGAGGTAGCTTCAAATCATGCGAAACAAATGATTTAGCTTCAAATCAATGCGTAGTAGAAGGCGTAGCTTCAAATCTATGTGAACAAATGGTTTAGCTTCAAATCAATGCGATGTAGAAGGTTTAGCTTCAAATCCGTGCGGCACATATGATTTAGCTTCATATACTTGCGATATAAGTGACATAGTTTCAAATGGAGGCGAAACGAACGAGTTAGCTTCAAATCCATGCGAGACACATGACTTAGCTTCAAATCAATGCGAAGTAGAAGGTTAGCTTCAAATCCATGCAAAACACGTGACTTAACTTCCAATTAATGCGAAGTAGAAGGCTTAGCTTCAATCCATGCGAATCAAATGGTTTAGCTTCAAATACTTGTGATATACGTTATTTAGATTGAACTGCATGCGCAATGAACGAGTTAGCTTCAAATCCATGCGAAACACATGATTTAACTGCAAATCAATGCGATGAAGAAGGTTCAGCTTCAAATCCATGCGAAACAAATGATATAGCTTCAAACAGTTGGGGTGTAAGTGATATAGCTTCAAATGAAGACTAATCAAACGAGTTAGCTTCAAATCCACGCGATACACATGATATAGCTTCAAATACTAGCGATATAAGTAATGTAGATTCAACTGCAGGCGAAACGAACGAGTTAGCTTCATATCCATGCGATAAACATGATTTAGCTGCAAATCATTGCGATGTAGAAGGTTTATCTTCAAAACAATAAGAGGTAGAAGGTTTAGCTTCAAATCAATAGAATGTAGAAGATTTAGCTTCAAATCAATGCGATGTAGAAGGTTTAGCTTCAAATCCATACGAAACAATTGATTTAGCTTCAAATCAATTCGAAGGACAAGGCTTAGATTCAAATCCATGCGAAACAAATGATTTAGCTTCAAATCAATGCGATGTAGAAGGTTTAGCTTCAAATCCATGCGATGTAGATGGTTTGCTTCAAATTCATGCGACACACAAGATTTAGCTTCTAATCAATGCGATGTAGTAGGTTCAGCTACAAATCCATGCGATATAAGTGATATAGCTTAAAAGTAGGGGGAACAAACGAGGTAGCTTCAAATCCATGCGAAACAAATGGTTTAGCTACAAATACTTGTGATATAAATTATTTAGATACAACTGCATGCGAAACTAACGAGTTAGCTTCAAATCCATGCAAAACACATGATTTAGCTTCAAATCAATGCGATGTAGAAGGTTTAGCTTCAAATCTATGCGAAACACATGATTCAGCTGCAAATCAATGCGATGTAGAAGGTTTAGCTTACAAATCCATGCGAAACACATGATTTAGCTGCAAATCATTGCGATGTAAAAGGTTTAGCTTCAAAACAATAAGAGGTAGAAGGTTTAGCTTCAAATCAATAGAATGTAGAAGATTTAGCTTCAAATCAATGCGGCATATATGATTTAGCTTCAAATGCTTGCGATATAAGTGATATAGTTTCAAATGGAGGCGAAACGAACGAGTTAGCTTCAAATCCATGCAAAACACATGATTTAGCTTCAAATCAATGCGATGTAGAAGGTTTAGCTTCAAATCCATGCGAAACACATGATTCAGCTGCAAATCAATGCGATGTAGAAGGTTTTAGCTTCAAATCCATGCGAATCACATTATTTAGCTGCAAAGCAGTGCGAAGTAGAAGGCTCGGGTTCAAATCAATGCGATTCAGATGGTTCATCTTCAAATACTTGTGAAAGACATGATTTAGCTTCAAATCAATGCGATGTAGAAGGTTTAGATTCAAATCCATGCAAAACACGTGATTTAACTTCCTATTAATGCGAAGTAGAAGGCTTAGCTTCAAATCCATGCGAATCAAATGGTTTAGCTTCAAATACTTGTGATATACGTTATTTAGATTGAACTGCATGCGCAACGAACGAGTTAGCTTCAAATCCATGCGAAACACATGATTTAGCTGCAAATCAATGCGATGAAGAAGGTTTAGCTTCAAATCCATGCGAAACAAATGATATAGCTTCAAACACTTGGGGTGTAAGTGATATAGCTTCAAATGAAGACTAATCAAACGAGTTAGCTTCAAAATCCACGCGATACACATGATTTAGCTTCAAATACTAGCGATATAAGTAATGTAGATTCAACTGCAGGCGAAACGAACGAGTTAGCTTCATATCCATGCGATAAACATGATTTAGCTGCAAATCATTGCGATGTAGAAGGTTTATCTTCAAAACAATAAGAGGTAGAAGGTTTAGCTTCAAATCAATAGAATGTAGAAGATTTAGCTTCAAATCAATGCGATGTAGAAGGTTTAGCTTCAAATCCATACGAAACAATTGATTTAGCTTCAAATCAATTCGAAGGACAAGGCTTAGATTCAAATCCATGCGAAACAAATGATTTAGCTTCAAATCAATGCGATGTAGAAGGTTTAGCTTCAAATCCATGCGATGTAGATGGTTTGCTTCAAATTCATGCGACACACAAGATTTAGCTTCTAATCAATGCGATGTAGTAGGTTCAGCTACAAATCCATGCGATATAAGTGATATAGCTTAAAAGTAGGGGGAACAAACGAGGTAGCTTCAAATCCATGCGAAACAAATGGTTTAGCTACAAATACTTGTGATATAAATTATTTAGATACAACTGCATGCGAAACTAACGAGTTAGCTTCAAATCCATGCAAAACACATGATTTAGCTTCAAATCAATGCGATGTAGAAGGTTTAGCTTCAAATCTATGCGAAACATATGATTCAGCTGCAAATCAATGCGATGTAGAAGGTTTAGCTTCAAATCCATGCGAAACACATGATTTAGCTGCAAATCATTGCGATGTAAAAGGTTTAGCTTCAAAACAATAAGAGGTAGAAGGTTTAGCTTCAAATCAATAGAATGTAGAAGATTTAGCTTCAAATCAATGCGATGTAGAAGGTTTAGCTTCAAATTCATGCGGCATATATGATTTAGCTTCAAATGCTTGCGATATAAGTGACATAGTTTCAAATGGAGGCGAAACGAACGAGTTAGCTTCAAATCCATGCAAAACACATGATTTAGCTTCAAATCAATGCGATTCAGATGGTTCATCTTCAAATACTTGTGAAAGACATGATTTAGCTTCAAATCAATGCGATGTAGAAGGTTTAGATTCAAATCCATGCAAAACACGTGATTTAACTTCCTATTAATGCGAAGTAGAAGGCTTAGCTTCAAATCCATGCGAATCAAATGGTTTAGCTTCAAATACTTGTGATATACGTTATTTAGATTGAACTGCATGCGCAACGAACGAGTTAGCTTCAAATCCATGCGAAACACATGATTTAGCTGCAAATCAATGCGATGAAGAAGGTTTAGCTTCAAATCCATGCGAAACAAATGATATAGCTTCAAACACTTGGGGTGTAAGTGATATAGCTTCAAATGAAGACTAATCAAACGAGTTAGCTTCAAAATCCACGCGATACACATGATTTAGCTTCAAATACTAGCGATATAAATAATGTAGATTCAACTGCAGGCGAAACGAACGAGTTAGCTTCATATCCATGCGAAACACATGATTTAGCTGCAAATCATTGCGATGTAGAAGGTTTATCTTCAAAACAATAAGAGGTAGAAGGTTTAGCTTCAAATCAATAGAATGTAGAAGATTTAGCTTCAAATCAATGCGATGTAGATGGTTTGCTTCAAATTCATGCGACACACAAGATTTAGCTTCAAATCAATGCGATGTAGTAGGTTCAGCTTCAAATTCATGCGATATAAGTGATATAGCTTCAAAAGTAGGGGGAACAAACGAGGTAGCTTCAAATCCATGCGAAACAAATGGTTTAGCTACAAATACTTGTGATATAAATTATTTAGCTACAACTGCATGCAAAACTAACGAGTTAGCTTCAAATCTATGCGAAACACACGAATTATCTTCAAATCAATGCGATGAAGAAGGTTTAGCTTCAAATCCATGCGAAACAAATGATATAGCTTCAAACACTTGGGGTGTAAGTAATATAGCTACAAATGAAGACCAATCAAAGGAGTTAGCTTCAAAATCCTCGCGATACAAATGATTTAGCTTCAAATACTAGCGATATAAGTAATGTAGATTCAACTGCAGGCGAAAGGAACGAGTTAGCTTCAAATCCATGCGAAACACATGATTTAGCTGCAAATCATCGCGATGTAGAAGGATTAGCTTCAAAACAATAAGAGGTAGAAGGTTTAGCTTCAAATCAATAGAATGTAGAAGGTTTAGCTTCAAATCAATGCGATGTTAAGGTTTAGCTTCAAATCCATAAGAAACACATGATTTAGCTTCAAATCAATTCGAAGGACAAGGCTTAGATTCAAATCCATGCGAAACAAATAATTTAGCTTCAAATCAATGCGATGTAGAAGGTTTTAGTTTCAAATCCATGCGATACAAAAGATTTAGCTTCAAATCAATGCGATGTAGTAGGTTCAGCTTCAAATCCATGCGGCACATATGATTTAGCTTCAAATACTTGCGATATAAGTGACATAGTTTCAAATGGAGGCGAAACGAACGAGTTAGCTTCAAATCCATGAGAGACACATGACTTAGCTTCAAATCAATGCGATGTAGAAGGTTTAGCTTCAAATCCATGCGAAACACATGATTCAGCTGCAAATCAATGCGATGTAGAAGGTTTAGCTTCAAATCATGCGAAACACATGATTTAGCTTCAAATACTTGCGATATAAGTGATCTAGCTTCAAATACAGGCAAATCGAACGAGTTAGCTTCAAATCCATGCGAAACACATGATTCAGCTGCAAATCAATGCGATGTAGAAGGATTAGCTTCAAATCCATGCGAAACAAATGATATAGTTTCAAACACTTGGGGTGTAAGTGATATAGCTTCAAATGAAGACTAATCAAAGGAGTTAGCTTCAAAATCCTCGCGATACACATGATTTAGCTTCAAATACTAGCGATATAAGGAATGTAGATTCAACTGCAGGCGAAACGAACGAGTTAGCTTCAAATCCATGCGAAACACATGATTTAGCTGCAAATCATTGAGATGTAGAAGGTTTAGCTTCAAAACAATAAGAGGTAGAAGGTTTAGCTTCAAATCAATAGAATGTAGAAGGTTTAGCTTCCAATCAATGCGATGTTAAGGTTTAGCTTCAAATCCATACGAAACACATGATTTAGCTTCAAATCAATTCGAAGGACAAGGCTTAGATTCAAATCCATGCGAAACAAATGATTTAGCTTCAAATCAATGCGATGTAGAAGGTTTAGCTTCAAATCCATGCGATACACGAGATTTAGCTTCAAATCAAAGCGATGTAGTAGGTTCAGCTTCAAATCCATGCGGCACATATGACTTAGCTTCAAATACTTGCGATATAAGTGATGTAGAATCAACTGCAGGCGAAACGAACGAGTTAGCTTCAAATCCATTCAAAACTCATGATTTAGCAGCAAATCAATGTGATGTAGAAGGTTTATCTTCAAAACAATAAGAGGTAGAAGGTTTAACTTCAAATCAATAGAATGTAGAAGATTTAGCTTCAAATCAATGCGATGTAGAAGGTTTAGCTTCAAATCTATGCGAAACACATGATTCAGCTGCAAATCAATGCGATGTAGAAGGTTTAGCTTCAAATCCATGCGAGACACATGACTTAGCTGCAAATCAATGCGATGTAGAAGATTTAGCTTCAAATCCACGCGAAACATATAATTTAGCTTCAAACACTTGGGGTATAAGTGATATAGCTTCAAATGCTTACTAATCAAACGAGTTAGCTTCAAAGTCCACGCGATACACATGATTTAGCTTCAAATACTTGCGATATAAGTGATGTAGAATCAACTGCAGGCGAAACGAACGAGTTAGCTTCAAATCCATTCAAAACTCATGATTTAGCAGCAAATCAATGTGATGTAGAAGGTTTAGTTTCAAATCCATGCGATACACAAGATTTAGCTTCAAATCAATACGATGTAGTAGGCTCAGCTTCAAATCCATGCCATATAAGTGATATAGCTTCATAACCAGCAGGAACAAACGAGGTAGCTTCAATTCCATGCGAAACAAATGATTTAGCTTTAAATCAATGCGTAGTAGAAGGCGTAGCTTCAAATCCATGTGAAACAAATGGTTTAGCTTCAAATCAATGCGATGTAGAAGGTTTAGCTTCAAATCCGTGCGGCACATATGATTTAGCTTCATATACTTGCGATATAAGTGACATAGTTTCAAATGGAGGCGAAACGAACGAGTTAGCTTCAAATCTATGCGAAACACACGATTTATCTTCAAATCAATGCGATGTAGAAGGTTTAGCTTCAAATCCATGCAAAACACGTGATTTAACTTACAATAAATGCGAAGTAGAAGGCTTAGCTTCAAATCCATGCGAATCAAATGGTTTAGCTTCAAATACTTGTGATATACGTTATTTACATTTAACTGCATGCGCAACGAACGAGTTAGCTTCAAATCAATGCGAAACACATGATTTAGCTGCAAATCATTGCGATGTAGAAGGTTTAGCTTCAAAACAATAAGAGGTAGAAGGTTTAGCTTCAAATCAATAGAATGTAGAAGGTTTAGCTTCAAATCAATGCGATGTTAAGGTTTAGCTTCAAATCCATACGAAACACATGATCTAGCTTCAAATCAATTCGATGGACAAGGCTGAGATTCAAATCCATGCGAAACAAATGATTTAGCTTCAAATCAATGCGATGTAGAAGATTTAGCTTCAAATCCGTGCGATACACATGATTTAGCTGCAAATCAATGCGATATAGAAGGTTTAGCTTCAAATCCACGCGATACACTAGATTTAGCTGCAAATCATTGCGATGTAGAAGGTTTAGCTTCAAAACAATAAGAGGTAGAAGGTTTAGCTTCAAATCAATAGAATGTAGAAGATTTAGCTTCAAATCAATGCGATGTAGAAGGTTTAGCTTCAAATCCATACGAAACACTTGATTTAGCTTCCAATTAATTCGAACGACTAGGCTTAGATTCAAATCCATGCGAAACAAATGATTTAGCTTCAAATCAATGCGATGTAGAAGGTTTAGCTTCAAATCAATGCGATGTAGAAGGTTTAGCTTCAAATCCATGCGATACACAAGATTTAGCTTCAAATCAATGCGATGTAGTAGGTTCAGCTTCAAATCCATGCGGCACATATGATTTAGCTTCATATACGTGCGATATAAGTGACATAGTTTCAAATGGAGGCGAAGCGAACGAGTTAGCTTCAAATCCATGCGAGACACATGACTTAGCTTCAAACACTTGGGGTATAAGTGATATAGCTTCAAATGCAGACTAATCAAACGAGTTAGCTTCAAAATCCAAGCGATACACATGATTTAGCTTCAAATCAATGTGATGTAGAATGCTTAGCTTCAAATCCATGCGATACACATGATTAAGCTTCAAATCAATGCGATGTAGATGGTTTGCTTCAAATTCATGCGACACACAAGATTTAGCTTCAAATCAATGCGATGTAGTAGGTTCAGCTTCAAATTCATGCGATATAAGTGATATAGCTTCAAAAGTAGGGGGAACAAACGAGGTAGCTTCAAATCCATGCGAAACAAATGATATAGCTTCAAACACTTGGGGTGTAAGTGATATAGCTTCAAATGAAGACCAATCAAAGGAGTTAGCTTCAAAATCCTCGCGATACAAATGATTTAGCTTCAAATACTAGCGATATAAGTAATGTAGATTCAACTGCAGGCGAAAGGAACGAGTTAGCTTCAAATCCATGCGAAACACATGATTTAGCTGCAAATCATTGCGATGTAGAAGGTTTAGCTTCAAAACAATAAGAGGTAGAAGGTTTAGCTTCAAATCAATAGAATCTAGAAGGTTTAGCTTCAAATCAATGCGATGTTAAGGTTTAGCTTCAAATCCATACGAAACACATGATTTAGCTTCAAATCAATTCGAAGGACAAGGCTTAGATTCAAATCCATGCGAAACAAATAATTTAGCTTCAAATCAATGCGATGTAGAAGGTTTTAGTTTCAAATCCATGCGATACAAAAGATTTAGCTTCAAATCAATGCGATGTAGTAGGTTCAGCTTCAAATCCATGCGGCACATATGATTTAGCTTCAAATACTTGCGATATAAGTGACATAGTTTCAAATGGAGGCGAAACGAACGAGTTAGCTTCAAATCCATGAGAGACACATGGCTTAGCTTCAAATCAAAGCGATGTAGAAGGTTTAGCTTCAAATCCATGCGAAACACATGATTCAGCTGCAAATCAATGCGATGAAGAAGGTTTAGCTTCAAATCCATGCGAAACAAATGATATAGCTTCAAACACTTGGGGTGTAAGTGATATAGCTTCAAATGAAGACTAATCAAACGAGTTAGCTTCAAATCCATGCGAAACACACGATTTAGCTTCAAATCTATGCGATGTAGAAGGTTTAGCTCCAAATCCAAACGAAACACATGATTTAGCTTTAAATACTTGCGATATAAGTGATCTAGCTTCAAATACAGGCGAAACGAACGAGTTAGCTTCAAATCCATGCGAAACAAATGATTCAGCTGCAAATCAATGCGATGAAGAAGGTTTAGCTTCAAATCCATGCGAAACAAATGATATAGCTTCAAACACTTGGGGTGTAAGTGATATAGCTTCAAATGAAGACTAATCAAACGAGTTAGCTTCAAAATCCACGCGATACACATGATTTAGCTTCAAATACTAGCGATATAAGTATTGTAGATTCAACTGCAGGCGAAACGAAAGAGTTAGCTTCAAATCCATGCGAAACACATGATTTAGCTGCAAATCATTGCCATGTAGAAGGTTTAGCTTCAAAACAATAAGAGGTAAAAGGTTTAGCTTCAAATCAATAGAATGTAGAAGGTTTAGCTTCAAATCAATGCGATGTTAAGGTTTAGCTTCAAATCCACACGAAACACATGATTTAGCTTCAAATCAATTCGGAGGACAAGGCTTAGATTCAAATCCATGCGAAACAAATGGTTTAGCTACAAATACTTGTGATATACATTACTTAGCTACAACTGCATGCGAAACTAACGAGTTAGCTTCAAATCCATGTGAAACACACGATTTATCTTCAAATCAATGCGATGTAGAGGATTTAGCTTCAAATCCATGCGATACACAAGATTTAGCTTCAAATCAATGCGATGTAGTAGGTTCAGCTTCAAATCCATGCGGGACATATGATTTAGCTTCAGATACTTGCGATATAAGTGATATAGTTTCAAATGGAGGCGAAGCGAAAGAGTTAGCTTCAAAACCATGCAAAACACATGATTTAGCTGCAAATAAATGTGATGTAGAAGGTTTAGCTTCAAATCCACGCGATACACAAGATTTAGCTTCAAATCAATGCGATGTAGAAGGTTCAGCTTCAAATCCATGCGTCACATATGATTTAGTTTCAAATACTTGCGATATAAGTGATATAGCTTCAAAAGCTGGAGGAACAAACGAGGTGGCTTCAATTCCATGCGAAACAAATGATTCAGCTTCAAATCAATGCGAAGTAGAAGGCGTTGCTTGAAATCTATGCGAAACAAGTGGTTTAGCTACAAATACTTGTGATATACATTATTCAGCTACAACTGCATGCGAAACAAACGAGTTAGCTTCAAATCCATGCGAAACACACGATTTAGCTTCAAATCAGTGCGATGTAGAAGGTTTAACTTCAAATCCAAACGAAACACATGATTTAGCTTCAAATACTTGCGATATAAGTGATCTAGCTTCAAATACAGGCGAAATGAACGAGTTAGCTTCAAATCCATGCGATACACAAGATTTAGCTTCAAATCAATGTGATGTAGTAGGTTCAGCTTCAAATCCATGCGATATAAGTGATATAGCTTTAAAACCTGGAGGAACAAACGAGGTGGCTTCAATTCCATGCGAAACACATGATTCAGCTGCAAATCAATGCTACGCAGAAGGTTTAGCTTGAAATCCGTGCCAAACACATGATTTAGCTTCAAATCCATGCGAAACACATTATTTAGCTGCAAATCAGTGCGAAGTAGAAGGCTGAGGTTCAAATCCATGCGATTCAAATGGTTCATCTTCAAATACTTGTGAAAGACATGATTTAGCTTCAACTGCATGCGAAACACATGATTTAGCTTCAAATCAATGCGTTGTAGAAGGTTTGGATTCAAATCCATGCGAAACAAATGATATAGCTTCAAACACTTGGGGTGTAAGTGATATAGCTTCAAATGAAGACTAATAAAACGAGTTAGCTTCAAAATCCACGCGATACGCATGATTTAGCTTCAAATACTAGCGATATAAGTAAGGTAGATTCTACTGCAGGCGAAAGGAACGAGTTAGCTTCGAATCCATGCGAAACACATGATTTAGCTGCAAATCATTGCGATGTAGAAGGTTTAGCTTCAAAACAATAAGAGGTAGAAGGTTTAGCTTCAAATCAATAGAATGTAGAAGGTTTAGCTTCAAATCAATGCGATGTTAAGGTTTAGCTTCAAATCCATACGAAACACATGATTTAGCTTCAAATCAATTCGAAGGACAAGGCTGAGATTCAAATCCATGCGAAACAAATGATTTAGCTTCAAATCAATGCGATGTAGAAGGTTTAGCTTCAAATCCATGCGATACACAAGATTTAGCTTCAAATCAATGCGATGTAGTAGGTTCAGCTTCAAATCCATGCGGCACATATGATTTAGCTTCAAATACTTGCGATATAAGTGACATAGTTTCAAATGGTGGCGAAACGAACGAGTTAGCTTCAAATCCATGCGAGACACATGACTTAGCTGCAAATCAATGCGATGTAGAAGGTTTAGCTTCAAATCCACGCGAAACATATGATTTAGCTTCAAACACTTGGGGTATAAGTGATATAGCTTTAAATGCAGACTAATCAAACGAGTTAGCTTCAAATTCCAAGCGATACACATGATTAAGCTTCAAATACTTGCGATATAAGTGATGTAGAATCAACTGCAGGCGAAACGAACGAGTTAGCTTCAAATCCATTCAAAACTCATGATTTAGCAGCAAATCAATGTGATGTAGAAGGTTTAGTTTCAAATTCATGCGATACACAAGATTTAGCTTCAAATCAATGCGATGTAGTAGGCTCAGCTTCAAATCCATGCGATATAAGTGATATAGCATCATAAGCAGGAGGAACAAACGAGGTAGCTTCAATTCCATGCGAAACAAATAATTTAGCTACAAATCAATGCGTAGTACAAGGCGTAGCTTCAAATCCATGTGAAACAAATGGTTTATCTTCAAATCAATGCGATGTAGAAGGTTTAGCTTCAAATCCGTGCGATACACATGATTTAGCTGCAAATCAATGCGATATAGAAGGTTTAGCTTCAAATCCACGCGATACACTAGATTTAGATTCAAATCAATGCGATGTAGAAGGTTCTGCTTCAAATCCATACGACACATATGATTTAGCTTCAAATACTTGCGATATAAGTGATTTAGCTTCAAAAGCTGGAGGAACAAACGAGGTAGCTTCTATTCCATGCGAAACAAATGATTTAGCTTCAAATCAATGCGAAGTAGTAGGCTTAGCTTCAAATTCATGCGAAACAAATGGTTTAGCTACAAATACTTGTGATATACATTATTTAGCTACAAGTGCATGCGAAACAAACGAGTTACCATCATATCCATACGAAACACATGATTAAGCTTCAAATCAATGCGATGTAGATGGTTTGCTTCAATTCCATGCGATATACAAGATTTAGCTTCAAATCAATGAGATGTAGTAGGCTCAGCTTCAAATCCATGCGATATAAGTGATATAGCTTCATAAGCAGGAGGAACAAACGAGGTAGCTTCAATTCCATGCGAAACAAATGAGTTAGCTTCAAATCAATGCGTAGTAGAAGGCGTAGCTTCAAATCCATGTGAAACAAATGGTTTAGCTTCAAATCAATGCGATGTAGAAGGTTTAGCTTCAAATCCGTGCGATACACATGATTGAGCTTCAAATCAATGCGATGTAGAAGGTTTAGCTTCAAATCCACGCGATACACTAGATTTAGATTCAAATCAATGCGATGTAGAAGGTTCTGCTTCAAATCCATACGACACATATGATTTAGCTTCAAATACTTGCGATATAAGTGATATAGCTTCAAAAGCTGGAGGAACAAACGAGGTAGCTTCAATTTCATGCGAAACAAATGATTTAGCTTCAAATCAATGCGAAGTAGAAGGCTTAGCTTCACATCCATGCGAAACAAATGGTTTAGCTACAAATACTTGTGATATATATTATTTAGCTACAACCGCATGCGAAACAAACGAGTTAGCTTCAAATCCATGCGAAACACATGATTTAGATTCAAATCAATGCGATGTAGAAGATTTAGCTTCAAATCCATGCGATACACAAGATTTAGCTTCAAATCAATGCGATGTAGAAGGTTCAGTTTAAATAACAATGCGACACAAATGATTTAGCTTGAGATACTTGCGATATGAGTTATATAGCTTCAAATGCAGCGAAACAAACGAGTTAGCTTCAAATCAACGCGAAACACAAGATTTAGCTTCAAGTCAATTCGATGTCGAAGATTTAGCTTCAAATCCAAGCGAAACACATGATTTAGCTTCAAATCAATGCGATGTAGAAGGTTCAGCTTCAAATCCATGCGACACATATGATTTAGCTTCAAATACTTGTGATATAAGTGATATAGCTTCAAAAGCTGGAGGAACAAACGAGGTAGCTTCAATTCCATGCGAAACAAATGATTTAGCTTCTAATCAATGCGAAGTAGAAGGTTTAGCTTCAAATCCATGCGAAACAAATGGTTTAGCTACAAATACTTGTGATATACATTATTTAGCTACAACCGCAGGCGAAACAAACGAGTTAGCTTCAAATCCATGCAAAACACATGATTTAGCTGCAAATCGTTGCGATGTAGAAGGTTTAGCTTCAAAACAATAAGAGGTAGAAGGTTTAGCTTCAAATCAATACAATGTAGAAGGTTTAGCTTCAAATCAATGCGATGTTAAGGTTTAGCTTCAAATCCATACGAAACACATGATTTAGCTACAAATCAATTCGAAGGACAAGGCTTAGATTCAAATCCATGCGAAACAAATGATTTAGCTTCAAATCAAAGCGATGTAGAAGGTTTAGCTTCAAATCCATGCGATACACAAGATTTAGCTTCAAATCAATGCGATGTAGAAGGTTCAGTTTAAATAACAATGCGACACAAATGATTTAGCTTGAGATACTTGCGATATGAGTTATATAGCTTCAAATGCAGCGAAACAAACGAGTTAGCTTCAAATCAACGCGAAACACAAGATTTAGCTTCAAGTCAATTCGATGTAGAAGATTTAGCTTCAAATCCAAGCGAAACACATGATTGAGCTTCAAATCAATGCGATGTAGAAGGTTTAGCTTCAAATCCACGCGATACACTAGATTTAGCTTCAAATCAATGCGATGTAGTAGGCTCAGCTTCAAATCCATGCGATATAAGTGATATAGCTTCATAAGCAGGAGGAACAAACGAGGTAGCTTCAATTCCATGCGAAACAAATGATTTAGCTTCAAATCAATGCGATGTGGTAGGTTCAGCTTCAAATCCATGCGGCACATATGATTTAGCTTCAAATACTTGCGATATAAGTGACATAGTTTCAAATGGAGGCGAAACGAACGAGTTAACTTCAAATGCATGCGAGACACATGATTTAGCTTCAAATCAATGCGATGTAGAAGGTTTAGCTTCAAATCCACGCGAAACATATGATTTAGCTTCAAACACTTGGGGTATAAGTGATATAGCTTCAAATGCATACTAATCAAACGAGTTAGCTTCAAAATCCACGCGATACACATGATTTAGCTTCAAATACTTGCGATATAAGTGATGTAGAATCAACTGCAGGCGAAACGAACGAGTTAGCTTCAAATCCATTCAAAACTCATGATTTAGCAGCAAAGCAATGTGATGTAGAAGGTTTAGTTTCAAATTCATGCGATACACAAGATTTAGCTTCAAATCAATGCGATGTAGTAGGCTCAGCTTCAAATCCATGCGATATAAGTGATATAGCATCATAAGCAGGAGGAACAAACGAGGTAGCTTCAATTCCATGCGAAACAAATGATTTAGCTACAAATCAATGCGTAGTACAAGGCGTAGCTTCAAATCCATGTGAAACAAATGGTTTAGCTTCAAATCAATGCGATGTAGAAGGTTTAGCTTCAAATCCGTGCGATACACATGATTTAGCTGCAAATCAATGCGATATAGAAGGTTTAGCTTCAAATCCACGCGATACACTAGATTTAGATTCAAATCAATGCGATGTAGAAGGTTCTGCTTCAAATCCATACGACACATATGATTTAGCTTCAAATACTTGCGATATAAGTGATTTAGCTTCAAAAGCTGGAGGAACAAACGAGGTAGCTTCTATTCCATGCGAAACAAATGATTTAGCTTCAAATCAATGCGAAGTAGTAGGCTTAGCTTCAAATTCATGCGAAACAAATGGTTTAGCTACAAATACTTGTGATATACATTATTTAGCTACAAGTGCATGCGAAACAAACGAGTTACCATCATATCCATACGAAACACATGATTAAGCTTCAAATCAATGCGATGTAGATGGTTTGCTTCAAATCCATGCGATATACAAGATTTAGCTTCAAATCAATGCGATGTAGTAGGCTCAGCTTCAAATCCATGCGATATAAGTGATATAGCTTCACAAGCAGGAGGAACAAACGAGGTAGCTTCAATTCCATGCGAAACAAATGAGTTAGCTTCAAATCAATGCGTAGTAGAAGGCGTAGCTTCAAATCCATGTGAAACAAATGGTTTAGCTTCAAATCAATGCAATGTAGAAGGTTTAGCTTCAAATCCGTGCGATACACATGATTGAGCTTCAAATCAATGCGATGTAGAAGGTTTAGCTTCAAATCCACGCGATACACTAGATTTAGATTCAAATCAATGCGATGTAGAAGGTTCTGCTTCAAATCCATACGACATATGATTTAGCTTCAAATACTTGCGATATAAGTGATTTAGCTTCAAAAGCTGGAGGAACAAACGAGGTAGCTTCATTTCCATGCGAATCAAATGATTTAGCTTCAAATCAATGCGAAGTAGAAGGCTTAGCTTCAAATTCATGCGAACAAATGGTTTAGCTACAAATACTTGTGATATACATTATTTAGCTACAACTGCATGCGAAACAAACGAGTTTCCATCAAATCCATACGAAACACACGATTAAGCTTCAAATCAATGCGATGTAGATGGTTTGCTTCAAATCCATGCGATACACAAGATTTATGTTCAAATCAGTGCGATGTAGTAGGCTCAGCTTCAAATCCATGCGGCACATATGATTTAGCTTCAAATACTTGCGATATAAGTGATATAGTTTTAAATGGAATCGAAACGAACGAGTTAGCTTCAAATCCATGCGAGACACATGGCTTAGCTTCAAATCAATGCGATGTAGAAGGGTTAGCTTCAAATCCACGCGAAAGATATGATTTAGCTTCAAACACTTGGGGTATAAGTGATATAGCTTCAAATGCATACTAATCAAACGAGTTAACTTCAAAATCCACGCGATACACATGATTTAGCCTCAAATACTTGCGATATAAGTGATGTAGAATCAACTGCAGGCGAAACGAACGAGTTAGCTTCAAATCCATTCAAAACTCATGATTTAGCAGCAAATCATTGTGATGTAGAAGGTTTAGTTTCAAATCCATGCGATACACAAGATTTAGCTTCAAATCAATGCGATGTAGTAGGCTCAGCTTCAAATCCATGCGATATAAGTGATATAGCTTCTTAAGCAGGAGGAACAAACGAGGTAGCTTCAATTCCATGCGAAACAAATGATTTAGCTTCAAATCAATCCGTAGTAGAAGGCGTAGCTTCAAATCCATGTGAAACAAATGGTTTAGCTTCAAATCAATGCGATGTAGAAGGTTTAGCTTCAATTCCGTGCGATACACAAGATTTAGCTTCAAATCAATGCGATGTAGTAGGTTCAGCTTCAAATCCATGCGGCACATATGATTTAGCTTCAAATACTTGCGATATAAGTGATATAGTTTCAAATGGAGGCGAAACGAACGAGTTAGCATCAAATCCATGCGAAACACATGATTTAGCTGCAAATCAATGCGATATAGAAGGTTTAGCTTCAAATCCACGCGATACACTAGATTTAGCTTCAAATCAATGCGATGTAGAAGGTTCTGCTTCAAATCCATACGACACATATGATTTAGCTTAAAATACTTGCGATATAAGTGATATAGCTTCAAAAGCTGGAGGAACAAACGAGGTAGCATCAATTCCATGCGAAAGAAATGATTTAGCTTCAAATCAATGCGAAGTAGAAGGCTTAGCTTCAAATTCGTGCGAAACAAATTGTTTAGCTACAAATACTTGTGATATACATTATTCAGCTACAACTGCATGCGAAACAAACGAGTTACCATCAAATCCATACGAAACACATGATTAAGCTTCAAATCAATGCGATGTAGATGGTTTGCTTCAAATCCATGCGATACACAAGATTTATGTTCAAATCAATGTGATGTAGTAGGTTCAGCTTCAAATCAATGCGATACACAAGATTTAGCTTCAAATCAATGCGATGTAGTAGGTTCAGCTTCAAATCCATGCGGCACATATCATTTAGCTACAAATACTTGTGATATACATTATTTAGCTACCACTGCATGCGAAACAAACGAGTTAGCTTCAAATCTATGCGTAACACACGATTTAGCTTCAAATCAATGCGATGTAGAAGGTTTGGCTTCAAATCCAAGCGAAACACATGATTTAGCTTCAAATACTTGCGATATAAGTGATCTAGCTTCAAATACAGGAGAAACGAACGAGTTAGCTTCAAATCCATGCGAAACACATGATTCAGTTGCAAATCAATGCGATGCAGAAGGTTTAGCTTGAAATCCATGCCAAACACATGATTTAGCTTCAAATCCATGCGTTGTAGAAGGTGTAGATTCAAATCCATGCAAAACACGTGATTTAACTTCTAATTAATGCGAAGTAGAAGGCTTAGCTTCAAATCCATGCGATATAAGTGATATAGCTTCAAAAGCAGGAGCAACAAACGAGGTAGCTTCAATTCCATGCGAAACAAATGATTTAGCTTCAAATCAATGCGTAGTAGAAGGCGTAGCTTCAAATCCATGCGAAACACATGATTTAGCTGCAAATTAATGTGATGTAGTAGGCTCAGCTTCAAATCCATGCGATATAAGTGATATAGCATCATAAGCAGGAGGAACAAACGAGGTAGCTTCAATTCCATGCGAAACAAATAATTTAGCTACAAATCAATGCGTAGTACAAGGCGTAGCTTCAAATCCATGTGAAACAAATGGTTTATCTTCAAATCAATGCGATGTAGAAGGTTTAGCTTCAAATCCGTGCGATACACATGATTTAGCTGCAAATCAATGCGATATAGAAGGTTTAGCTTCAAATCCACGCGATACACTAGATTTAGATTCAAATCAATGCGATGTAGAAGGTTCTGCTTCAAATCCATACGACACATATGATTTAGCTTCAAATACTTGCGATATAAGTGATTTAGCTTCAAAAGCTGGAGGAACAAACGAGGTAGCTTCTATTCCATGCGAAACAAATGATTTAGCTTCAAATCAATGCGAAGTAGTAGGCTTAGCTTCAAATTCATGCGAAACAAATGGTTTAGCTACAAATACTTGTGATATACATTATTTAGCTACAAGTGCATGCGAAACAAACGAGTTACCATCATATCCATACGAAACACATGATTAAGCTTCAAATCAATGCGATGTAGATGGTTTGCTTCAATTCCATGCGATATACAAGATTTAGCTTCAAATCAATGAGATGTAGTAGGCTCAGCTTCAAATCCATGCGATATAAGTGATATAGCTTCATAAGCAGGAGGAACAAACGAGGTAGCTTCAATTCCATGCGAAACAAATGAGTTAGCTTCAAATCAATGCGTAGTAGAAGGCGTAGCTTCAAATCCATGTGAAACAAATGGTTTAGCTTCAAATCAATGCGATGTAGAAGGTTTAGCTTCAAATCCGTGCGATACACATGATTGAGCTTCAAATCAATGCGATGTAGAAGGTTTAGCTTCAAATCCACGCGATACACTAGATTTAGATTCAAATCAATGCGATGTAGAAGGTTCTGCTTCAAATCCATACGACACATATGATTTAGCTTCAAATACTTGCGATATAAGTGATATAGCTTCAAAAGCTGGAGGAACAAACGAGGTAGCTTCAATTTCATGCGAAACAAATGATTTAGCTTCAAATCAATGCGAAGTAGAAGGCTTAGCTTCACATCCATGCGAAACAAATGGTTTAGCTACAAATACTTGTGATATATATTATTTAGCTACAACCGCATGCGAAACAAACGAGTTATCTTCAAATCCATGCGAAACACATGATTTAGATTCAAATCAATGCGATGTAGAAGATTTAGCTTCAAATCCATGCGATACACAAGATTTAGCTTCAAATCAATGCGATGTAGAAGGTTCAGTTTAAATAACAATGCGACACAAATGATTTAGCTTGAGATACTTGCGATATGAGTTATATAGCTTCAAATGCAGCGAAACAAACGAGTTAGCTTCAAATCAACGCGAAACACAAGATTTAGCTTCAAGTCAATTCGATGTCGAAGATTTAGCTTCAAATCCAAGCGAAACACATGATTTAGCTTCAAATCAATGCGATGTAGAAGGTTCAGCTTCAAATCCATGCGACACATATGATTTAGCTTCAAATACTTGTGATATAAGTGATATAGCTTCAAAAGCTGGAGGAACAAACGAGGTAGCTTCAATTCCATGCGAAACAAATGATTTAGCTTCTAATCAATGCGAAGTAGAAGGTTTAGCTTCAAATCCATGCGAAACAAATGGTTTAGCTACAAATACTTGTGATATACATTATTTAGCTACAACCGCAGGCGAAACAAACGAGTTAGCTTCAAATCCATGCAAAACACATGATTTAGCTGCAAATCGTTGCGATGTAGAAGGTTTAGCTTCAAAACAATAAGAGGTAGAAGGTTTAGCTTCAAATCAATACAATGTAGAAGGTTTAGCTTCAAATCAATGCGATGTTAAGGTTTAGCTTCAAATCCATACGAAACACATGATTTAGCTACAAATCAATTCGAAGGACAAGGCTTAGATTCAAATCCATGCGAAACAAATGATTTAGCTTCAAATCAAAGCGATGTAGAAGGTTTAGCTTCAAATCCATGCGATACACAAGATTTAGCTTCAAATCAATGCGATGTAGAAGGTTCAGTTTAAATAACAATGCGACACAAATGATTTAGCTTGAGATACTTGCGATATGAGTTATATAGCTTCAAATGCAGCGAAACAAACGAGTTAGCTTCAAATCAACGCGAAACACAAGATTTAGCTTCAAGTCAATTCGATGTAGAAGATTTAGCTTCAAATCCAAGCGAAACACATGATTGAGCTTCAAATCAATGCGATGTAGAAGGTTTAGCTTCAAATCCACGCGATACACTAGATTTAGCTTCAAATCAATGCGATGTAGTAGGCTCAGCTTCAAATCCATGCGATATAAGTGATATAGCTTCATAAGCAGGAGGAACAAACGAGGTAGCTTCAATTCCATGCGAAACAAATGATTTAGCTTCAAATCAATGCGTAGTAGAAGGCGTAGCTTCAAATCCATGCGAAACACATGATTTAGCTGCAAATCGTTGCGATGTAGAAGGTTTAGCTTCAAAACAATAAGAGGTAGAAGGTTTAGCTTCAAATCAATACAATGTAGAAGGTTTAGCTTCAAATCAATGCGATGTTAAGGTTTAGCTTCAAATCCATACGAAACACATGATTTAGCTACAAATCAATTCGAAGGACAAGGCTTAGATTCAAATCCATGCGAAACAAATGATTTAGCTTCAAATCAAAGCGATGTAGAAGGTTTAGCTTCAAATCCATGCGATACACAAGATTTAGCTTCAAATCAATGCGATGTGGTAGGTTCAGCTTCAAATCCATGCGGCACATATGATTTAGCTTCAAATACTTGCGATATAAGTGACATAGTTTCAAATGGAGGCGAAACGAACGAGTTAACTTCAAATGCATGCGAGACACATGATTTAGCTTCAAATCAATGCGATGTAGAAGGTTTAGCTTCAAATCCACGCGAAACATATGATTTAGCTTCAAACACTTGGGGTATAAGTGATATAGCTTCAAATGCATACTAATCAAACGAGTTAGCTTCAAAATCCACGCGATACACATGATTTAGCTTCAAATACTTGCGATATAAGTGATGTAGAATCAACTGCAGGCGAAACGAACGAGTTAGCTTCAAATCCATTCAAAACTCATGATTTAGCAGCAAAGCAATGTGATGTAGAAGGTTTAGTTTCAAATTCATGCGATACACAAGATTTAGCTTCAAATCAATGCGATGTAGTAGGCTCAGCTTCAAATCCATGCGATATAAGTGATATAGCATCATAAGCAGGAGGAACAAACGAGGTAGCTTCAATTCCATGCGAAACAAATGATTTAGCTACAAATCAATGCGTAGTACAAGGCGTAGCTTCAAATCCATGTGAAACAAATGGTTTAGCTTCAAATCAATGCGATGTAGAAGGTTTAGCTTCAAATCCGTGCGATACACATGATTTAGCTGCAAATCAATGCGATATAGAAGGTTTAGCTTCAAATCCACGCGATACACTAGATTTAGATTCAAATCAATGCGATGTAGAAGGTTCTGCTTCAAATCCATACGACACATATGATTTAGCTTCAAATACTTGCGATATAAGTGATTTAGCTTCAAAAGCTGGAGGAACAAACGAGGTAGCTTCTATTCCATGCGAAACAAATGATTTAGCTTCAAATCAATGCGAAGTAGTAGGCTTAGCTTCAAATTCATGCGAAACAAATGGTTTAGCTACAAATACTTGTGATATACATTATTTAGCTACAAGTGCATGCGAAACAAACGAGTTACCATCATATCCATACGAAACACATGATTAAGCTTCAAATCAATGCGATGTAGATGGTTTGCTTCAAATCCATGCGATATACAAGATTTAGCTTCAAATCAATGCGATGTAGTAGGCTCAGCTTCAAATCCATGCGATATAAGTGATATAGCTTCACAAGCAGGAGGAACAAACGAGGTAGCTTCAATTCCATGCGAAACAAATGAGTTAGCTTCAAATCAATGCGTAGTAGAAGGCGTAGCTTCAAATCCATGTGAAACAAATGGTTTAGCTTCAAATCAATGCAATGTAGAAGGTTTAGCTTCAAATCCGTGCGATACACATGATTGAGCTTCAAATCAATGCGATGTAGAAGGTTTAGCTTCAAATCCACGCGATACACTAGATTTAGATTCAAATCAATGCGATGTAGAAGGTTCTGCTTCAAATCCATACGACATATGATTTAGCTTCAAATACTTGCGATATAAGTGATTTAGCTTCAAAAGCTGGAGGAACAAACGAGGTAGCTTCATTTCCATGCGAATCAAATGATTTAGCTTCAAATCAATGCGAAGTAGAAGGCTTAGCTTCAAATTCATGCGAACAAATGGTTTAGCTACAAATACTTGTGATATACATTATTTAGCTACAACTGCATGCGAAACAAACGAGTTTCCATCAAATCCATACGAAACACACGATTAAGCTTCAAATCAATGCGATGTAGATGGTTTGCTTCAAATCCATGCGATACACAAGATTTATGTTCAAATCAGTGCGATGTAGTAGGCTCAGCTTCAAATCCATGCGGCACATATGATTTAGCTTCAAATACTTGCGATATAAGTGATATAGTTTTAAATGGAATCGAAACGAACGAGTTAGCTTCAAATCCATGCGAGACACATGGCTTAGCTTCAAATCAATGCGATGTAGAAGGGTTAGCTTCAAATCCACGCGAAAGATATGATTTAGCTTCAAACACTTGGGGTATAAGTGATATAGCTTCAAATGCATACTAATCAAACGAGTTAACTTCAAAATCCACGCGATACACATGATTTAGCCTCAAATACTTGCGATATAAGTGATGTAGAATCAACTGCAGGCGAAACGAACGAGTTAGCTTCAAATCCATTCAAAACTCATGATTTAGCAGCAAATCATTGTGATGTAGAAGGTTTAGTTTCAAATCCATGCGATACACAAGATTTAGCTTCAAATCAATGCGATGTAGTAGGCTCAGCTTCAAATCCATGCGATATAAGTGATATAGCTTCTTAAGCAGGAGGAACAAACGAGGTAGCTTCAATTCCATGCGAAACAAATGATTAGCTTCAAATCAATCCGTAGTAGAAGGCGTAGCTTCAAATCCATGTGAAACAAATGGTTTAGCTTCAAATCAATGCGATGTAGAAGGTTTAGCTTCAATTCCGTGCGATACACAAGATTTAGCTTCAAATCAATGCGATGTAGTAGGTTCAGCTTCAAATCCATGCGGCACATATGATTTAGCTTCAAATACTTGCGATATAAGTGATATAGTTTCAAATGGAGGCGAAACGAACGAGTTAGCATCAAATCCATGCGAAACACATGATTTAGCTGCAAATCAATGCGATATAGAAGGTTTAGCTTCAAATCCACGCGATACACTAGATTTAGCTTCAAATCAATGCGATGTAGAAGGTTCTGCTTCAAATCCATACGACACATATGATTTAGCTTAAAATACTTGCGATATAAGTGATATAGCTTCAAAAGCTGGAGGAACAAACGAGGTAGCATCAATTCCATGCGAAAGAAATGATTTAGCTTCAAATCAATGCGAAGTAGAAGGCTTAGCTTCAAATTCGTGCGAAACAAATTGTTTAGCTACAAATACTTGTGATATACATTATTCAGCTACAACTGCATGCGAAACAAACGAGTTACCATCAAATCCATACGAAACACATGATTAAGCTTCAAATCAATGCGATGTAGATGGTTTGCTTCAAATCCATGCGATACACAAGATTTATGTTCAAATCAATGTGATGTAGTAGGTTCAGCTTCAAATCAATGCGATACACAAGATTTAGCTTCAAATCAATGCGATGTAGTAGGTTCAGCTTCAAATCCATGCGGCACATATCATTTAGCTACAAATACTTGTGATATACATTATTTAGCTACCACTGCATGCGAAACAAACGAGTTAGCTTCAAATCTATGCGTAACACACGATTTAGCTTCAAATCAATGCGATGTAGAAGGTTTGGCTTCAAATCCAAGCGAAACACATGATTTAGCTTCAAATACTTGCGATATAAGTGATCTAGCTTCAAATACAGGAGAAACGAACGAGTTAGCTTCAAATCCATGCGAAACACATGATTCAGTTGCAAATCAATGCGATGCAGAAGGTTTAGCTTGAAATCCATGCCAAACACATGATTTAGCTTCAAATCCATGCGTTGTAGAAGGTGTAGATTCAAATCCATGCAAAACACGTGATTTAACTTCTAATTAATGCGAAGTAGAAGGCTTAGCTTCAAATCCATGCGATATAAGTGATATAGCTTCAAAAGCAGGAGCAACAAACGAGGTAGCTTCAATTCCATGCGAAACAAATGATTTAGCTTCAAATCAATGCGTAGTAGAAGGCGTAGCTTCAAATCCATGCGAAACACATGATTTAGCTGCAAATTAATGTGATGTAGAAGGTTTAGCTTCAAATCCATGCGATACACAAGATTTAGCTTCAAATCATTGCGATGTAGAGGGTTCAGCTTCAAATCCATGGGACACATATGATTTAGCTTCAAATACTTGCGATATATGTGATATAGCTTCAACAGCTGGAGGAACAAACGAGGTAGCTTCAAATCCAAGAGAAACACATGATTTAGCTTCAAATACTTGCGATATATGTGAAATAGTTTCAAATGCAGGCGAAACGAACGAGTTAGCTGCAAATCCATGCGAAACACATGATTCAGCTGCAAATCAATGCGATGTAGAAGATTTAGCTTCAAATCCAAGCGATGCACAAGATTTAGCTTCAAATCAATGCGATGTAGAAGGTTCAGCTTCAAATCCATGGAACACATATGATTTAGCTTCAAATACTTGCGATATATGTGATATAGCTTCAACAGCTGGAGGAACAAACGAGGTAGCTTCAATTCCATGCGAAACAAATGATTTAGCTTCAAATCAATGCGATCTAGAAAGTTTAGCTTCAAATCCATGCGAAACAAATGGTTTAGCTACAAATACTTGTGATCTACATTATTTAGTTATAACCGCATGCGAAACGAACGAGTTAGCTTCAAATCCATGCGAAACACACGATTTAGCTTGAAATCAATGCGATGTAGAAGGTTTAGCCTCAAATCAATGCGATGTAGAAGGTTTAGTTTCAAATCCAAGCGAAAAACATGATTTAGCTTGTAATACTTGCGATATAAGTGTTCCAGCTCCAAAAACAGGCGAAACGAACGAGTTAGCTACAACTCCATGCGAAACACATGATTCAGCTGCAAATCAATTCGAAGGACAAGGCTTAGATTAAAATCCTTGCGAAACAAATGATTTAGCTTCAAATCATTGCGAAGTAGAATGCTTAGCTTCAAATCCATGCGAAATAAATGGTTTAGCTTCAAACACTTGGGGTATAAGTGATATAGCTTCAAAAGCAGACTAATCAAACGAGTTAGCTTCGAAATCCCAGCGATACACAAGATTTAGCATCAAATACTTGCGATATAAGTGATGTAGCTTCAACTGGATGCGAAACAAACGAGTAACCTTCAAAATCCATGTGATACACATGATGTAGCTTCAAATCAATGCGAAGTAGAAAAATTAGCTTCAAATACATGCGGAACAAACGATTGAACTTCAAACACTTCGGATATAGGTGATATAGCTTCAAATGCAGACTAATCAAATGAGTTAGCTTCAAATCCATGGGAAACACATGATTTAGCTGCAAATCAATACGATGTAGAAGGTTTAGCTTCAAATCCATGCGAAACAAATGGTTTAGCTTCAAATACTTGTGATATACGTTATTTAGACTTAACTGCATGCGCATCGAACGAGTTAGATTCAAATCCATGCGAAACACACGATTTAGCTTCAAATCAATGCGACGTAGAAGGCTTAGCTTCAAATACATGCGATACGCAAGATTTAGCTTCAAATCAATGCGATGTAGAAGGTTCAGCTTCAAATCCATGCGACACATATGATTTAGCTTCAAATACTTGCGATATAAGTGATATAGCTTCAAATGCATACTAATCAAACGAGTTAGCTTCAAAATCCACGCGATACACATGATTTAGCTTCAAATACTTGCGATATAAGTGATGTAGAATCAACTGCATGCGAAACAAACGAGTTACCATCAAATCCATACGAAACACATGATTAAGCTTCAAATCAATGCGATGTAGATGGTTTGCTTCAAATCCATGCGATACACAAGATTTAGCTTCAAATCAATGCGATGTAGTAGGCTCAGCTTCAAATCCAGGCGATATAAGTGATATAGCATCATAAGTAGGAGGAACAAACGAGGTAGCTTCAATTCCATGCGAAACAAATGATTTAGCTTCAAATCAATGCGTAGTAGAAGGCGTAGCTTCAAATCCATGTGAAACAAATGGTTTAGCTTCAAATCAATGCGATGTAGAAGGTTTAGCTTCAAATCCGTGCGATACACATGATTTAGCTGCAAATCAATGCGATATAGAAGGTTTAGCTTCAAATCCACGCGATACACTAGATTTAGATTCAAATCAATGCGATGTAGAAGGTTCTGCTTCAAATCCATACGACACATATGATTTAGCTTCAAATACTTGCGATATAAGTGATTTAGCTTCAAAAGCTGGAGGAACAAACGAGGTAGCTTCAATTCCATGCGAAACAAATGATTTAGCTTCAAATCAATGCGAAGTAGAAGGCTTAGCTTCAAATTCATGCGAAACAAATGGTTTAGCTACAAATACTTGTGATATACATTATTTAGCTACAAGTGCATGCGAAACAAACGAGTTACCATCATATCCATACGAAACACATGATTAAGCTTCAAATCAATGCGATGTAGATGGTTTGCTTCAAATCCATGCGATATACAAGATTTAGCTTCAAATCAATGCGATGTAGTAGGCTCAGCTTCAAATCCATGCGATATAAGTGATATAGCTTCATAAGCAGGAGGAACAAACGAGGTAGCTTCAATTCCAAGCGAAACAAATGATTTAGCTTCAAATCAATGCGTAGTAGAAGGCGTAGCTTCAAATCCATGTGAAACAAATGGTTTAGCTTCAAATCAATACGATGTAGAAGGTTTAGCTTCAAATCCGTGCGATACACATGATTGAGCTTCAAATCAATGCGATGTAGAAGGTTTAGCTTCAAATCCACGCGATACACTAGATTTAGCTTCAAATCAATGCGATGTAGAAGGTTCTGCTTCAAATCCATACGACACATATGATTTAGCTTAAAATACTTGCGATATAAGTGATATAGCTTCAAAAGCAGGAGGAACAAACGAGGTAGCTTCAATTTCATGCGAAACAAATGATTTAGCTTCAAATCAATGCGAAGTAGAAGGCTTAGCTTCACATCCATGCGAAACAAATGGTTTAGCTACAAATACTTGTGATATATATTATTTAGCTACAACCGCATGCGAAACAAACGAGTTAGCTTCAAATCCATGCCAAACACATGATTTAGATTCAAATCAATGCGATGTAGAAGATTTAGCTTCAAATCCATGCGATACACAAGATTTAGCTTCAAATCAATGCGATGTAGAAGGTTCAGTTTAAATAACAATGCGACACAAATGATTTAGCTTGAGATACTTGCGATATGAGTTATATAGCTTCAAATGCAGCGAAACAAACGAGTTAGCTTCAAATCAACGCGAAACACAAGATTTAGCTTCAAGTCAATTCGATGTAGAAGATTTAGCTTCAAATCCAAGCGAAACACATGATTTAGCTTCAAATCAATGCGATGTAGAAGGTTCAGCTTCAAATCCATGCGACACATATGATTTAGCTTCAAATACTTGTGATATAAGTGATATAGCTTCAAAAGCTGGAGGAACAAACGAGGTAGCTTCAATTCCATGCGAAACAAATGATTTAGCTTCTAATCAATGCGAAGTAGAAGGTTTAGCTTCAAATCCATGCGAAACAAATGGTTTAGCTACAAATACTTGTGATATACATTATTTAGCTACAACCGCAGGCGAAACAAACGAGTTAGCTTCAAATCCATGCAAAACACATGATTAAGTTGCAAATCAATGCGAAGTAGAAGGATTAGCTTCAAATCAGTGCGGAACAAATGGTTTAGCTACAAATACTTGTGATATACAATATTTAGCTACAACCGCATGCGAAACAAATGAGTTAGCTTCAAATGCAAGCGAAACACATGATTTAGTTTCAAATCAATGTGATGTAGAAGGTTTAGCTTCAAATCCATACGAAACACATGATTTAGCTTCAAATCAATTCGAAGGACAAGGCTTAGATTCAAATCCATGCGAAACAAATGATTTAGCTTCAGACACTTGGGGTATAAGTGATATAGCTTCAAATGCAGAGTAATCAAACGAGTTTGCTTCAAATCCATGCGAAACACATGATTTAGCTGCAAATTAATGTGATGTAGAAGGTTTAGCTTCAAATCCATGCGATACACAAGATTTAGCTTCAAATCATTGCGATGTAGAAGGTTCAGCTTCAAATCCATGGGACACATATGATTTAGCTTCAAATACTTGCGATATATGTGATATAGCTTCAACAGCTGGAGGAACAAACGAGGTAGCTTCAAATCCAAGAGAAACACATGATTTAGCTTCAAATACTTGCGATATATGTGAAATAGTTTCAAATGCAGGCGAAACGAACGAGTTAGCTGCAAATCCATGCGAAACACATGATTCAGCTGCAAATCAATGCGATGTAGAAGATTTAGCTTCAAATCCAAGCGATGCACAAGATTTAGCTTCAAATCAATGCGATGTAGAAGGTTCAGCTTCAAATCCATGGGACACATATGATTTAGCTTCAAATACTTGCGATATATGTGATATAGCTTCAACTGCTGGAGGAACAAACGAGGTAGCTTCAATTCCATGCGAAACAAATGATTTAGCTTCAAATCAATGCGATCTAGAAAGTTTAGCTTCAAATCCATGTGAAACAAATGGTTTAGCTTCAAATCAATGCGATGTAGAAGGTTTAGCTTCAAATCCGTGCGATACACATGATTTAGCTGCAAATCAATGCGATATAGAAGGTTTAGCTTCAAATCCACGCGATACACTAGATTTAGATTCAAATCAATGCGATGTAGAAGGTTCTGCTTCAAATCCATACGACACATATGATTTAGCTTCAAATACTTGCGATATAAGTGATTTAGCTTCAAAAGCTGGAGGAACAAACGAGGTAGCTTCTATTCCATGCGACACAAATGATTTAGCTTCAAATCAATGCGAAGTAGTAGGCTTAGCTTCAAATTCATGCGAAACAAATGGTTTAGCTACAAATACTTGTGATATACATTATGTAGCTACAAGTGCATGCGAAACAAACGAGTTACCATCATATCCATACGAAACACATGATTAAGCTTCAAATAAATGCGATGTAGATGGTTTGCTTCAAATCCATGCGATATACAAGATTTAGCTTCAAATCAATGCGATGTAGTAGGCTCAGCTTCAAATCCATGCGATATAAGTGATATAGCTTCATAAGCAGGAGGAACAAACGAGGTAGCTTCAATTCCATGCGAAACAAATGAGTTAGCTTCAAATCAATGCGTAGTAGAAGGCGTAGCTTCAAATCCATGTGAAACAAATGGTTTAGCTTCAAATCAATGCGATGTAGAAGGTTTAGCTTCAAATCCGTGCGATACACATGATTGAGCTTCAAATCAATGCGATGTAGAAGGTTTAGCTTCAAATCCACGCGATACACTAGATTTAGATTCAAATCAATGCGATGTAGAAGGTTCTGCTTCAAATCCATACGACACATATGATTTAGCTTCAAATACTTGCGATATAAGTGATTTAGCTTCAAAAGCTGGAGGAACAAACGAGGTAGCTTCATTTCCATGCGAATCAAATGATTTAGCTTCAAATCAATGCGAAGTAGAAGGCTTAGCTTCAAATTCATGCGTACAAATGGTTTAGCTACAAATACTTGTGATATACATTATTTAGCTACAACTGCATGCGAAACAAACGAGTTTCCATCAAATCCATACGAAACACACGATTAAGCTTCAAATCAATGCGATGTAGATGGTTTGCTTCAAATCCATGCGATACACAAGATTTATGTTCAAATCAGTGCGATGTAGTAGGCTCAGCTTCAAATCCATGCGGCACATATGATTTAGCTTCAAATACTTGCGATATAAGTGATATAGTTTTAAATGGAATCGAAACGAACGAGTTAGCTTCAAATCCATGCGAGACACATGGCTTAGCTTCAAATCAATGCGATGTAGAAGGGTTAGCTTCAAATCCACGCGAAAGATATGATTTAGCTTCAAACACTTGGGGTATAAGTGATATAGCTTCAAATGCATACTAATCAAACGAGTTAACTTCAAAATCCACGCGATACACATGATTTAGCCTCAAATACTTGCGATATAAGTGATGTAGAATCAACTGCAGGCGAAACGAACGAGTTAGCTTCAAATCCATTCAAAACTCATGATTTAGCAGCAAATCATTGTGATGTAGAAGGTTTAGTTTCAAATCCATGCGATACACAAGATTTAGCTTCAAATCAATGCGATGTAGTAGGCTCAGCTTCAAATCCATGCGATATAAGTGATATAGCTTCTTAAGCAGGAGGAACAAACGAGGTAGCTTCAATTCCATGCGAAACAAATGATTTAGCTTCAAATCAATCCGTAGTAGAAGGCGTAGCTTCAAATCCATGTGAAACAAATGGTTTAGCTTCAAATCAATGCGATGTAGAAGGTTTAGCTTCAATTCCGTGCGATACACAAGATTTAGCTTCAAATCAATGCGATGTAGTAGGTTCAGCTTCAAATCCATGCGGCACATGTGATTTAGCTTCAAATACTTGCGATATAAGTGATATAGTTTCAAATGGAGGCGAAACGAACGAGTTAGCATCAAATCCATGCGAAACACATGATTTAGCTGCAAATCAATGCGATATAGAAGGTTTAGCTTCAAATCCACGCGATACACTAGATTTAGCTTCAAATCAATGCGATGTAGAAGGTTCTGCTTCAAATCCATACGACACATATGATTTAGCTTAAAATACTTGCGATATAAGTGATATAGCTTCAAAAGCTGGAGGAACAAACGAGGTAGCATCAATTCCATGCGAAAGAAATGATTTAGCTTCAAATCAATGCGAAGTAGAAGGCTTAGCTTCAAATTCGTGCGAAACAAATTGTTTAGCTACTAATACTTGTGATATACATTATTCAGCTACAACTGCATGCGAAACAAACGAGTTACCATCAAATCCATACGAAACACATGATTAAGCTTCAAATCAATGCGATGTAGATGGTTTGCTTCAAATCCATGCGATACACAAGATTTATGTTCAAATCAATGTGATGTAGTAGGTTCAGCTTCAAATCAATGCGATACACAAGATTTAGCTTCAAATCAATGCGATGTAGTAGGTTCAGCTTCAAATCCATGCGGCACATATCATTTAGCTACAAATACTTGTGATATACATTATTTAGCTACCACTGCATGCGAAACAAACGAGTTAGCTTCAAATCTATGCGTAACACACGATTTAGCTTCAAATCAATGCGATGTAGAAGGTTTGGCTTCAAATCCAAGCGAAACACATGATTTAGCTTCAAATACTTGCGATATAAGTGATCTAGCTTCAAATACAGGAGAAACGAACGAGTTAGCTTCAAATCCATGCGAAACACATGATTCAGTTGCAAATCAATGCGATGCAGAAGGTTTAGCTTGAAATCCATGCCAAACACATGATTTAGCTTCAAATCCATGCGTTGTAGAAGGTTTAGATTCAAATCCATGCAAAACACGTGATTTAACTTCTAATTAATGCGAAGTAGAAGGCTTAGCTTCAAATCCATGCGATATAAGTGATATAGCTTCAAAAGCAGGAGCAACAAACGAGGTAGCTTCAATTCCATGCGAAACAAATGATTTAGCTTCAAATCAATGCGTAGTAGAAGGCGTAGCTTCAAATCCATGCGAAACACATGATTTAGCTGCAAATTAATGTGATGTAGAAGGTTTAGCTTCAAATCCATGCGATACACAAGATTTAGCTTCAAATCATTGCGATGTAGAGGGTTCAGCTTCAAATCCATGGGACACATATGATTTAGCTTCAAATACTTGCGATATATGTGATATAGCTTCAACAGCTGGAGGAACAAACGAGGTAGCTTCAAATCCAAGAGAAACACATGATTTAGCTTCAAATACTTGCGATATATGTGAAATAGTTTCAAATGCAGGCGAAACGAACGAGTTAGCTGCAAATCCATGCGAAACACATGATTCAGCTGCAAATCAATGCGATGTAGAAGATTTAGCTTCAAATCCAAGCGATGCACAAGATTTAGCTTCAAATCAATGCGATGTAGAAGGTTCAGCTTCAAATCCATGGAACACATATGATTTAGCTTCAAATACTTGCGATATATGTGATATAGCTTCAACAGCTGGAGGAACAAACGAGGTAGCTTCAATTCCATGCGAAACAAATGATTTAGCTTCAAATCAATGCGATCTAGAAAGTTTAGCTTCAAATCCATGCGAAACAAATGGTTTAGCTACAAATACTTGTGATCTACATTATTTAGTTATAACCGCATGCGAAACGAACGAGTTAGCTTCAAATCCATGCGAAACACACGATTTAGCTTGAAATCAATGCGATGTAGAAGGTTTAGCCTCAAATCAATGCGATGTAGAAGGTTTAGTTTCAAATCCAAGCGAAAAACATGATTTAGCTTGTAATACTTGCGATATAAGTGTTCCAGCTCCAAAAACAGGCGAAACGAACGAGTTAGCTACAACTCCATGCGAAACACATGATTCAGCTGCAAATCAATTCGAAGGACAAGGCTTAGATTAAAATCCTTGCGAAACAAATGATTTAGCTTCAAATCATTGCGAAGTAGAATGCTTAGCTTCAAATCCATGCGAAATAAATGGTTTAGCTTCAAACACTTGGGGTATAAGTGATATAGCTTCAAAAGCAGACTAATCAAACGAGTTAGCTTCGAAATCCCAGCGATACACAAGATTTAGCATCAAATACTTGCGATATAAGTGATGTAGCTTCAACTGGATGCGAAACAAACGAGTAACCTTCAAAATCCATGTGATACACATGATGTAGCTTCAAATCAATGCGAAGTAGAAAAATTAGCTTCAAATACATGCGGAACAAACGATTGAACTTCAAACACTTCGGATATAGGTGATATAGCTTCAAATGCAGACTAATCAAATGAGTTAGCTTCAAATCCATGGGAAACACATGATTTAGCTGCAAATCAATACGATGTAGAAGGTTTAGCTTCAAATCCATGCGAAACAAATGGTTTAGCTTCAAATACTTGTGATATACGTTATTTAGACTTAACTGCATGCGCATCGAACGAGTTAGATTCAAATCCATGCGAAACACACGATTTAGCTTCAAATCAATGCGACGTAGAAGGCTTAGCTTCAAATCCATGCGATACGCAAGATTTAGCTTCAAATCAATGCGATGTAGAAGGTTCAGCTTCAAATCCATGCGACACATATGATTTAGCTTCAAATACTTGCGATATAAGTGATATAGCTTCAAATGCATACTAATCAAACGAGTTAGCTTCAAAATCCACGCGATACACATGATTTAGCTTCAAATACTTGCGATATAAGTGATGTAGAATCAACTGCATGCGAAACAAACGAGTTACCATCAAATCCATACGAAACACATGATTAAGCTTCAAATCAATGCGATGTAGATGGTTTGCTTCAAATCCATGCGATACACAAGATTTAGCTTCAAATCAATGCGATGTAGTAGGCTCAGCTTCAAATCCAGGCGATATAAGTGATATAGCATCATAAGTAGGAGGAACAAACGAGGTAGCTTCAATTCCATGCGAAACAAATGATTTAGCTTCAAATCAATGCGTAGTAGAAGGCGTAGCTTCAAATCCATGTGAAACAAATGGCTTAGCTTCAAATCAATGCGATGTAGAAGGTTTAGCTTCAAATCCGTGCGATACACATGATTTAGCTGCAAATCAATGCGATATAGAAGGTTTAGCTTCAAATCCACGCGATACACTAGATTTAGATTCAAATCAATGCGATGTAGAAGGTTCTGCTTCAAATCCATACGACACATATGATTTAGCTTCAAATACTTGCGATATAAGTGATTTAGCTTCAAAAGCTGGAGGAACAAACGAGGTAGCTTCAATTCCATGCGAAACAAATGATTTAGCTTCAAATCAATGCGAAGTAGAAGGCTTAGCTTCAAATTCATGCGAAACAAATGGTTTAGCTACAAATACTTGTGATATACATTATTTAGCTACAAGTGCATGCGAAACAAACGAGTTACCATCATATCCATACGAAACACATGATTAAGCTTCAAATCAATGCGATGTAGATGGTTTGCTTCAAATCCATGCGATATACAAGATTTAGCTTCAAATCAATGCGATGTAGTAGGCTCAGCTTCAAATCCATGCGATATAAGTGATATAGCTTCATAAGCAGGAGGAACAAACGAGGTAGCTTCAATTCCAAGCGAAACAAATGATTTAGCTTCAAATCAATGCGTAGTAGAAGGCGTAGCTTCAAATCCATGTGAAACAAATGGTTTAGCTTCAAATCAATACGATGTAGAAGGTTTAGCTTCAAATCCGTGCGATACACATGATTGAGCTTCAAATCAATGCGATGTAGAAGGTTTAGCTTCAAATCCACGCGATACACTAGATTTAGCTTCAAATCAATGCGATGTAGAAGGTTCTGCTTCAAATCCATACGACACATATGATTTAGCTTAAAATACTTGCGATATAAGTGATATAGCTTCAAAAGCAGGAGGAACAAACGAGGTAGCTTCAATTTCATGCGAAACAAATGATTTAGCTTCAAATCAATGCGAAGTAGAAGGCTTAGCTTCACATCCATGCGAAACAAATGGTTTAGCTACAAATACTTGTGATATATATTATTTAGCTACAACCGCATGCGAAACAAACGAGTTAGCTTCAAATCCATGCCAAACACATGATTTAGATTCAAATCAATGCGATGTAGAAGATTTAGCTTCAAATCCATGCGATACACAAGATTTAGCTTCAAATCAATGCGATGTAGAAGGTTCAGTTTAAATAACAATGCGACACAAATGATTTAGCTTGAGATACTTGCGATATGAGTTATATAGCTTCAAATGCAGCGAAACAAACGAGTTAGCTTCAAATCAACGCGAAACACAAGATTTAGCTTCAAGTCAATTCGATGTAGAAGATTTAGCTTCAAATCCAAGCGAAACACATGATTTAGCTTCAAATCAATGCGATGTAGAAGGTTCAGCTTCAAATCCATGCGACACATATGATTTAGCTTCAAATACTTGTGATATAAGTGATATAGCTTCAAAAGCTGGAGGAACAAACGAGGTAGCTTCAATTCCATGCGAAACAAATGATTTAGCTTCTAATCAATGCGAAGTAGAAGGTTTAGCTTCAAATCCATGCGAAACAAATGGTTTAGCTACAAATACTTGTGATATACATTATTTAGCTACAACCGCAGGCGAAACAAACGAGTTAGCTTCAAATCCATGCAAAACACATGATTAAGTTGCAAATCAATGCGAAGTAGAAGGATTAGCTTCAAATCAGTGCGGAACAAATGGTTTAGCTACAAATACTTGTGATATACATTATTTAGCTACAACCGCATGCGAAACAAATGAGTTAGCTTCAAATGCAAGCGAAACACATGATTTAGTTTCAAATCAATGTGATGTAGAAGGTTTAGCTTCAAATCCATACGAAACACATGATTTAGCTTCAAATCAATTCGAAGGACAAGGCTTAGATTCAAATCCATGCGAAACAAATGATTTAGCTTCAGACACTTGGGGTATAAGTGATATAGCTTCAAATGCAGAGTAATCAAACGAGTTTGCTTCAAATCCATGCGAAACACATGATTTAGCTGCAAATTAATGTGATGTAGAAGGTTTAGCTTCAAATCCATGCGATACACAAGATTTAGCTTCAAATCATTGCGATGTAGAAGGTTCAGCTTCAAATCCATGGGACACATATGATTTAGCTTCAAATACTTGCGATATATGTGATATAGCTTCAACAGCTGGAGGAACAAACGAGGTAGCTTCAAATCCAAGAGAAACACATGATTTAGCTTCAAATACTTGCGATATATGTGAAATAGTTTCAAATGCAGGCGAAACGAACGAGTTAGCTGCAAATCCATGCGAAACACATGATTCAGCTGCAAATCAATGCGATGTAGAAGATTTAGCTTCAAATCCAAGCGATGCACAAGATTTAGCTTCAAATCAATGCGATGTAGAAGGTTCAGCTTCAAATCCATGGGACACATATGATTTAGCTTCAAATACTTGCGATATATGTGATATAGCTTCAACTGCTGGAGGAACAAACGAGGTAGCTTCAATTCCATGCGAAACAAATGATTTAGCTTCAAATCAATGCAATCTAGAAAGTTTAGCTTCAAATCCATGTGAAACAAATGGTTTAGCTTCAAATCAATGCGATGTAGAAGGTTTAGCTTCAAATCCGTGCGATACACATGATTTAGCTGCAAATCAATGCGATATAGAAGGTTTAGCTTCAAATCCACGCGATACACTAGATTTAGATTCAAATCAATGCGATGTAGAAGGTTCTGCTTCAAATCCATACGACACATATGATTTAGCTTCAAATACTTGCGATATAAGTGATTTAGCTTCAAAAGCTGGAGGAACAAACGAGGTAGCTTCTATTCCATGCGACACAAATGATTTAGCTTCAAATCAATGCGAAGTAGTAGGCTTAGCTTCAAATTCATGCGAAACAAATGGTTTAGCTACAAATACTTGTGATATACATTATGTAGCTACAAGTGCATGCGAAACAAACGAGTTACCATCATATCCATACGAAACACATGATTAAGCTTCAAATAAATGCGATGTAGATGGTTTGCTTCAAATCCATGCGATATACAAGATTTAGCTTCAAATCAATGCGATGTAGTAGGCTCAGCTTCAAATCCATGCGATATAAGTGATATAGCTTCATAAGCAGGAGGAACAAACGAGGTAGCTTCAATTCCATGCGAAACAAATGAGTTAGCTTCAAATCAATGCGTAGTAGAAGGCGTAGCTTCAAATCCATGTGAAACAAATGGTTTAGCTTCAAATCAATGCGATGTAGAAGGTTTAGCTTCAAATCCGTGCGATACACATGATTGAGCTTCAAATCAATGCGATGTAGAAGGTTTAGCTTCAAATCCACGCGATACACTAGATTTAGATTCAAATCAATGCGATGTAGAAGGTTCTGCTTCAAATCCATACGACACATATGATTTAGCTTCAAATACTTGCGATATAAGTGATTTAGCTTCAAAAGCTGGAGGAACAAACGAGGTAGCTTCATTTCCATGCGAATCAAATGATTTAGCTTCAAATCAATGCGAAGTAGAAGGCTTAGCTTCAAATTCATGCGTACAAATGGTTTAGCTACAAATACTTGTGATATACATTATGTAGCTACAACTGCATGCGAAACAAACGAGTTTCCATCAAATCCATACGAAACACACGATTAAGCTTCAAATCAATGCGATGTAGATGGTTTGCTTCAAATCCATGCGATACACAAGATTTATGTTCAAATCAGTGCGATGTAGTAGGCTCAGCTTCAAATCCATGCGGCACATATGATTTAGCTTCAAATACTTGCGATATAAGTGATATAGTTTTAAATGGAATCGAAACGAACGAGTTAGCTTCAAATCCATGCGAGACACATGGCTTAGCTTCAAATCAATGCGATGTAGAAGGGTTAGCTTCAAATCCACGCGAAAGATATGATTTAGCTTCAAACACTTGGGGTATAAGTGATATAGCTTCAAATGCATACTAATCAAACGAGTTAACTTCAAAATCCACGCGATACACATGATTTAGCCTCAAATACTTGCGATATAAGTGATGTAGAATCAACTGCAGGCGAAACGAACGAGTTAGCTTCAAATCCATTCAAAACTCATGATTTAGCAGCAAATCATTGTGATGTAGAAGGTTTAGTTTCAAATCCATGCGATACACAAGATTTAGCTTCAAATCAATGCGATGTAGTAGGCTCAGCTTCAAATCCATGCGATATAAGTGATATAGCTTCTTAAGCAGGAGGAACAAACGAGGTAGCTTCAATTCCATGCGAAACAAATGATTTAGCTTCAAATCAATCCGTAGTAGAAGGCGTAGCTTCAAATCCATGTGAAACAAATGGTTTAGCTTCAAATCAATGCGATGTAGAAGGTTTAGCTTCAATTCCGTGCGATACACAAGATTTAGCTTCAAATCAATGCGATGTAGTAGGTTCAGCTTCAAATCCATGCGGCACATGTGATTTAGCTTCAAATACTTGCGATATAAGTGATATAGTTTCAAATGGAGGCGAAACGAACGAGTTAGCATCAAATCCATGCGAAACACATGATTTAGCTGCAAATCAATGCGATATAGAAGGTTTAGCTTCAAATCCACGCGATACACTAGATTTAGCTTCAAATCAATGCGATGTAGAAGGTTCTGCTTCAAATCCATACGACACATATGATTTAGCTTAAAATACTTGCGATATAAGTGATATAGCTTCAAAAGCTGGAGGAACAAACGAGGTAGCATCAATTCCATGCGAAAGAAATGATTTAGCTTCAAATCAATGCGAAGTAGAAGGCTTAGCTTCAAATTCGTGCGAAACAAATTGTTTAGCTACAAATACTTGTGATATACATTATTCAGCTACAACTGCATGCGAAACAAACGAGTTACCATCAAATCCATACGAAACACATGATTAAGCTTCAAATCAATGCGATGTAGATGGTTTGCTTCAAATCCATGCGATACACAAGATTTATGTTCAAATCAATGTGATGTAGTAGGTTCAGCTTCAAATCAATGCGATACACAAGATTTAGCTTCAAATCAATGCGATGTAGTAGGTTCAGCTTCAAATCCATGCGGCACATATCATTTAGCTACAAATACTTGTGATATACATTATTTAGCTACCACTGCATGCGAAACAAACGAGTTAGCTTCAAATCTATGCGTAACACACGATTTAGCTTCAAATCAATGCGATGTAGAAGGTTTGGCTTCAAATCCAAGCGAAACACATGATTTAGCTTCAAATACTTGCGATATAAGTGATCTAGCTTCAAATACAGGAGAAACGAACGAGTTAGCTTCAAATCCATGCGAAACACATGATTCAGTTGCAAATCAATGCGATGCAGAAGGTTTAGCTTGAAATCCATGCCAAACACATGATTTAGCTTCAAATCCATGCGTTGTAGAAGGTTTAGATTCAAATCCATGCAAAACACGTGATTTAACTTCTAATTAATGCGAAGTAGAAGGCTTAGCTTCAAATCCATGCGATATAAGTGATATAGCTTCAAAAGCAGGAGCAACAAACGAGGTAGCTTCAATTCCATGCGAAACAAATGATTTAGCTTCAAATCAATGCGTAGTAGAAGGCGTAGCTTCAAATCCATGCGAAACACATGATTTAGCTGCAAATTAATGTGATGTAGAAGGTTTAGCTTCAAATCCATGCGATACACAAGATTTAGCTTCAAATCATTGCGATGTAGAGGGTTCAGCTTCAAATCCATGGGACACATATGATTTAGCTTCAAATACTTGCGATATATGTGATATAGCTTCAACAGCTGGAGGAACAAACGAGGTAGCTTCAAATCCAAGAGAAACACATGATTTAGCTTCAAATACTTGCGATATATGTGAAATAGTTTCAAATGCAGGCGAAACGAACGAGTTAGCTGCAAATCCATGCGAAACACATGAATCAGCTGCAAATCAATGCGATGTAGAAGATTTAGCTTCAAATCCAAGCGATGCACAAGATTTAGCTTCAAATCAATGCGATGTAGAAGGTTCAGCTTCAAATCCATGGAACACATATGATTTAGCTTCAAATACTTGCGATATATGTGATATAGCTTCAACAGCTGGAGGAACAAACGAGGTAGCTTCAATTCCATGCGAAACAAATGATTTAGCTTCAAATCAATGCGATCTAGAAAGTTTAGCTTCAAATCCATGCGAAACAAATGGTTTAGCTACAAATACTTGTGATCTACATTATTTAGTTATAACCGCATGCGAAACGAACGAGTTAGCTTCAAATCCATGCGAAACACACGATTTAGCTTGAAATCAATGCGATGTAGAAGGTTTAGCCTCAAATCAATGCGATGTAGAAGGTTTAGTTTCAAATCCAAGCGAAAAACATGATTTAGCTTGTAATACTTGCGATATAAGTGTTCCAGCTCCAAAAACAGGCGAAACGAACGAGTTAGCTACAACTCCATGCGAAACACATGATTCAGCTGCAAATCAATTCGAAGGACAAGGCTTAGATTCAAATCCATGCGAAACAAATGATTTAGCTTCAAATCCATGCGAAACACATGGTTTAGCTGCAAATCAATGCGATGTAGAAGGTTAAAGCTTCAAATCAACAAGAGGTAGAAGGTTTAGCTTCAAATCAATAGAATGTAGAAGGTTTAGCTTCAAATCAATGCGATGTAGAAGGTTTAGCTTCAAATCCATACAAAACACATGATTTAGCTTCAAATCAATTCGAAGGACAAGGCTTAGATTAAAATCCTTGCGAAACAAATGATTTAGCTTCAAATCATTGCGAAGTAGAATGCTTAGCTTCAAATCCATGCGAAATAAATGGTTTAGCTTCAAACACTTGGGGTATAAGTGATATAGCTTCAAAAGCAGACTAATCAAACGAGTTAGCTTCGAAATCCCAGCGATACACAAGATTTAGCATCAAATACTTGCGATATAAGTGATGTAGCTTCAACTGGATGCGAAACAAACGAGTAACCTTCAAAATCCATGTGATACACATGATGTAGCTTCAAATCAATGCGAAGTAGAAAAATTAGCTTCAAATACATGCGGAACAAACGATTGAACTTCAAACACTTCGGATATAGGTGATATAGCTTCAAATGCAGACTAATCAAATGAGTTAGCTTCAAATCCGTGGGAAACACATGATTTAGCTGCAAATCAATACGATGTAGAAGGTTTAGCTTCAAATCCATGCGAAACAAATGGTTTAGCTTCAAATACTTGCGATATACGTTATTTAGACTTAACTGCATGCGCATCGAACGAGTTAGATTCAAATCCATGCGAAACACACGATTTAGCTTCAAATCAATGCGAAGTAGAAGGCTTAGCTTCAAATCCATGCGATACGCAAGATTTAGCTTCAAATCAATGCGATCTAGAAGGTTCAGCTTCAAATCCATGCGAAACAAATGATTTAGCATCAGATACTTGTTATATAAGTGATATAGCTTCAAATGCAGGGGAAACAAACGAGATAGCTTCAAATCCAAGGGAAACACATGATTTAGCTTCAAATCAAAGCGATGTAGAAGGTTTAGCTTCAAATCCATGGGAAGCAAATGATTTTGCTTCAGATGCTTCCGATATAAGTGATATAGCTTCGAATCCTGGCGAAACAAACGGGTTAGCTTCAACTCCATGCGAAACACATGATTTAGCTTCAAATCAATAAGATGAAGCAGGTTTAGTTTCAAATCAATTCGATGTAGAAGATTTAGCTTCAAATCCATGCGACACAATTGATTTAGCGTCAGATACTTGCGATATAAGTGATATAGCTTCAAATGCAGGGGAAACAAACGAGTTAACTTCACATCCGTGCGAAACACATGATTTAGCTTCAAATCAATGCGATGTAGAAGGTTTAGCTTCAAATTCCATGCGAAACACATGATTTAGCTTCAAATCAACTCGAAGTACAAGGCTTAGGTTCAAATAAATTCAAAAGAAATGGTTTAGATACAAATACTTGTGATATACGTTATTTAGATTTAACTGCATGCGCAACGAACGAGTTAGCTTCAAATCCATGCGAAACACATGATTTAGCTTCAAATCAATAAGATGTAGAAGGTTTCGCTTCAAATCAATACGATGTAGAAGGCTTAGCTTCAAATACATGCGATACGCAAGATTTAGCTTCAAATCAATGCGATGTAGAAGGTTCAGCTTCAAATCCATGCGACACATATGATTTAGCTTCAAATACTTGCGATATAAGTGATATAGCTTCAAATGCATACTAATCAAACGAGTTAGCTTCAAAATCCACGCGATACACATGATTTAGCTTCAAATACTTGCGATATAAGTGATGTAGAATCAACTGCATGCGAAACAAACGAGTTACCATCAAATCCATACGAAACACATGATTAAGCTTCAAATCAATGCGATGTAGATGGTTTGCTTCAAATCCATGCGATACACAAGATTTAGCTTCAAATCAATGCGATGTAGTAGGCTCAGCTTCAAATCCATGCGATATAAGTGATATAGCATCATAAGTAGGAGGAACAAACGAGGTAGCTTCAATTCCATGCGAAACAAATGATTTAGCTTCAAATCAATGCGTAGTAGAAGGCGTAGCTTCAAATCCATGTGAAACAAATGGTTTAGCTTCAAATCAATGCGATGTAGAAGGTTTAGCTTCAAATCCGTGCGATACACATGATTTAGCTGCAAATCAATGCGATATAGAAGGTTTAGCTTCAAATCCACGCGATACACTAGATTTAGATTCAAATCAATGCGATGTAGAAGGTTCTGCTTCAAATCCATACGACACATATGATTTAGCTTCAAATACTTGCGATATAAGTGATTTAGCTTCAAAAGCTGGAGGAACAAACGAGGTAGCTTCAATTCCATGCGAAACAAATGATTTAGCTTCAAATCAATGCGAAGTAGAAGGCTTAGCTTCAAATTCATGCGAAACAAATGGTTTAGCTACAAATACTTGTGATATACATTATTTAGCTACAAGTGCATGCGAAACAAACGAGTTACCATCATATCCATACGAAACACATGATTAAGCTTCAAATCAATGCGATGTAGATGGTTTGCTTCAAATCCATGCGATATACAAGATTTATCTTCAAATCAATGCGATGTAGTAGGCTCAGCTTCAAATCCATGCGATATAAGTGATATAGCTTCATAAGCAGGAGGAACAAACGAGGTAGCTTCAATTCCAAGCGAAACAAATGATTTAGCTTCAAATCAATGCGTAGTAGAAGGCGTAGCTTCAAATCCATGTGAAACAAATGGTTTAGCTTCAAATCAATACGATGTAGAAGGTTTAGCTTCAAATCCGTGCGATACACATGATTGAGCTTCAAATCAATGCGATGTAGAAGGTTTAGCTTCAAATCCACGCGATACACTAGATTTAGCTTCAAATCAATGCGATGTAGAAGGTTCTGCTTCAAATCCATACGACACATATGATTTAGCTTAAAATACTTGCGATATAAGTGATATAGCTTCAAAAGCAGGAGGAACAAACGAGGTAGCTTCAATTTCATGCGAAACAAATGATTTAGCTTCAAATCAATGCGAAGTAGAAGGCTTAGCTTCACATCCATGCGAAACAAATGGTTTAGCTACAAATACTTGTGATATATATTATTTAGCTACAACCGCATGCGAAACAAACGAGTTAGCTTCAAATCCATGCCAAACACATGATTTAGATTCAAATCAATGCGATGTAGAAGATTTAGCTTCAAATCCATGCGATACACAAGATTTAGCTTCAAATCAATGCGATGTAGAAGGTTCAGTTTAAATAACAATGCGACACAAATGATTTAGCTTGAGATACTTGCGATATGAGTTATATAGCTTCAAATGCAGCGAAACAAACGAGTTAGCTTCAAATCAACGCGAAACACAAGATTTAGCTTCAAGTCAATTCGATGTAGAAGATTTAGCTTCAAATCCAAGCGAAACACATGATTTAGCTTCAAATCAATGCGATGTAGAAGGTTCAGCTTCAAATCCATGCGACACATATGATTTAGCTTCAAATACTTGTGATATAAGTGATATAGCTTCAAAAGCTGGAGGAACAAACGAGGTAGCTTCAATTCCATGCGAAACAAATGATTTAGCTTCTAATCAATGCGAAGTAGAAGGTTTAGCTTCAAATCCATGCGAAACAAATGGTTTAGCTACAAATACTTGTGATATACATTATTTAGCTACAACCGCAGGCGAAACAAACGAGTTAGCTTCAAATCCATGCAAAACACATGATTAAGTTGCAAATCAATGCGAAGTAGAAGGATTAGCTTCAAATCAGTGCGGAACAAATGGTTTAGCTACAAATACTTGTGATATACATTATTTAGCTACAACCGCATGCGAAACAAATGAGTTAGCTTCAAATGCAAGCGAAACACATGATTTAGTTTCAAATCAATGTGATGTAGAAGGTTTAGCTTCAAATCCATACGAAACACATGATTTAGCTTCAAATCAATTCGAAGGACAAGGCTTAGATTCAAATCCATGCGAAACAAATGATTTAGCTTCAGACACTTGGGGTATAAGTGATATAGCTTCAAATGCAGAGTAATCAAACGAGTTAGCTTCAAATCCATGCGAAACACATGATTTAGCTGCAAATTAATGTGATGTAGAAGGTTTAGCTTCAAATCCATGCGATACACAAGATTTAGCTTCAAATCATTGCGATGTAGAAGGTTCAGCTTCAAATCCATGGGACACATATGATTTAGCTTCAAATACTTGCGATATATGTGATATAGCTTCAACAGCTGGAGGAACAAATGAGGTAGCTTCAATCCAAGAGAAACACATGATTTAGCTTCAAATACTTGCGATATATGTGAAATAGTTTCAAATGCAGGCGAAACGAACGAGTTAGCTGCAAATCCATGCGAAACACATGATTCAGCTGCAAATCAATGCGATGTAGAAGATTTAGCTTCAAATCCAAGCGATGCACAAGATTTAGCTTCAAATCAATGCGATGTAGAAGGTTCAGCTTCAAATCCATGGGACACATATGATTTAGCTTCAAATACTTGCGATATATGTGATATAGCTTCAACTGCTGGAGGAACAAACGAGGTAGCTTCAATTCCATGCGAAACAAATGATTTAGCTTCAAATCAATGCGATCTAGAAAGTTTAGCTTCAAATCCATGCGAAACAAATGGTTTAGCTACAAATACTTGTGATCTACATTATTTAGTTATAACCGCATGCGAAACGAACGAGTTAGCTTCAAATCCATGCGAAACACACGATTTAGCTTGAAATCAATGCGATGTAGAAGGTTTAGCCTCAAATCAATGCGATGTAGAAGGTTTAGTTTCAATCCAAGCGAAAAACATGATTTAGCTTGTAATACTTGCGATATAAGTGTTCCAGCTCCAAAACAGGCGAAACGAACGAGTTAGCTACAACTCCATGCGAAACACATGATTCAGCTGCAAATCAATTCGAAGGACAAGGCTTAGATTCAAATCCATGCGAAACAAATGATTTAGCTTCAAATCCATGCGAAACACATGGTTTAGCTGCAAATCAATGCGATGTAGAAGGTTAAAGCTTCAAATCAACAAGAGGTAGAAGGTTTAGCTTCAAATCAATAGAATGTAGAAGGTTTAGCTTCAAATCAATGCGATGTAGAAGGTTCAGTTTAAATAACAATGCGACACAAATGATTTAGCTTGAGATACTTGCGATATGAGTTATATAGCTTCAAATGCAGCGAAACAAACGAGTTAGCTTCAAATCAACGCGAAACACAAGATTTAGCTTCAAGTCAATTCGATGTAGAAGATTTAGCTTCAAATCCAAGCGAAACACATGATTTAGCTTCAAATCAATGCGATGTAGAAGGTTCAGCTTCAAATCCATGCGACACATATGATTTAGCTTCAAATACTTGTGATATAAGTGATATAGCTTCAAAAGCTGGAGGAACAAACGAGGTAGCTTCAATTCCATGCGAAACAAATGATTTAGCTTCTAATCAATGCGAAGTAGAAGGTTTAGCTTCAAATCCATGCGAAACAAATGGTTTAGCTACAAATACTTGTGATATACATTATTTAGCTACAACCGCAGGCGAAACAAACGAGTTAGCTTCAAATCCATGCAAAACACATGATTAAGTTGCAAATCAATGCGAAGTAGAAGGATTAGCTTCAAATCAGTGCGGAACAAATGGTTTAGCTACAAATACTTGTGATATACATTATTTAGCTACAACCGCATGCGAAACAAATGAGTTAGCTTCAAATGCAAGCGAAACACATGATTTAGTTTCAAATCAATGTGATGTAGAAGGTTTAGCTTCAAATCCATACGAAACACATGATTTAGCTTCAAATCAATTCGAAGGACAAGGCTTAGTTTCAAATCCATGCGAAACAAATGATTTAGCTTCAGACACTTGGGGTATAAGTGATATAGCTTCAAATGCAGAGTAATCAAACGAGTTAGCTTCAAATCCATGCGAAACACATGATTTAGCTGCAAATTAATGTGATGTAGAAGGTTTAGCTTCAAATCCATGCGATACACAAGATTTAGCTTCAAATCATTGCGATGTAGAAGGTTCAGCTTCAAATCCATGGGACACATATGATTTAGCTTCAAATACTTGCGATATATGTGATATAGCTTCAACAGCTGGAGGAACAAATGAGGTAGCTTCAAATCCAAGAGAAACACATGATTTAGCTTCAAATACTTGCGATATATGTGAAATAGTTTCAAATGCAGGCGAAACGAACGAGTTAGCTGCAAATCCATGCGAAACACATGATTCAGCTGCAAATCAATGCGATGTAGAAGATTTAGCTTCAAATCCAAGCGATGCACAAGATTTAGCTTCAAATCAATGCGATGTAGAAGGTTCAGCTTCAAATCCATGGGACACATATGATTTAGCTTCAAATACTTGCGATATATGTGATATAGCTTCAACTGCTGGAGGAACAACGAGGTAGCTTCAATTCCATGCGAAACAAATGATTTAGCTTCAAATCAATGCGATCTAGAAAGTTTAGCTTCAAATCCATGCGAAACAAATGGTTTAGCTACAAATACTTGTGATCTACATTATTTAGTTATAACCGCATGCGAAACGAACGAGTTAGCTTCAATCCATGCGAAACACACGATTTAGCTTGAAATCAATGCGATGTAGAAGGTTTAGCCTCAAATCAATGCGATGTAGAAGGTTTAGTTTCAATCCAAGCGAAAAACATGACTTAGCTTGTAATACTTGCGATATAAGTGTTCCAGCTCCAAAAACAGGCGAACGAACGAGTTAGCTACAACTCCATGCGAAACACATGATTCAGCTGCAAATCAATTCGAAGGACAAGGCTTAGATTCAAATCCATGCGAAACAAATGATTTAGCTTCAAATCCATGCGAAACACATGGTTAGCTGCAAATCAATGCGATGTAGAAGGTTAAAGCTTCAAATCAACAAGAGGTAGAAGGTTTAGCTTCAAATCAATAGAATGTAGAAGGTTTAGCTTCAAATCAATGCGATGTAGAAGGTTTAGCTTCAAATCCATACAAAACACATGATTTAGCTTCAAATCAATTCGAAGGACAAGGCTTAGATTAAAATCCTTGCGAAACAAATGATTTAGCTTCAAATCATTGCGAAGTAGAATGCTTAGCTTCAAATCCATGCGAAATAAATGGTTTAGCTTCAAACACTTGGGTATAAGTGATATAGCTTCAAAAGCAGACTAATCAAACGAGTTAGCTTCGAAATCCCAGCGATACACAAGATTTAGCATCAAATACTTGCGATATAAGTGATGTAGCTTCAACTGGATGCGAAACAAACGAGTAACCTTCAAAATCCATGTGATACACATGATGTAGCTTCAAATCAATGCGAAGTAGAAAGATTAGCTTCAAATACATGCGGAACAAACGATTGAACTTCAAACACTTCGGATATAGGTGATATAGCTTCAAATGCAGACTAATCAAATGAGTTAGCTTCAAATCCATGCGAAACACATGATTTAGCTGCAAATCAATACGATGTAGAAGGTTTAGCTTCAAATCCATGCGAAACAAATGGTTTAGCTTCAAATACTTGTGATATACGTTATTTAGACTTAACTGCATGCGCATCGAACGAGTTAGATTCAAATCCATGCGAAACACACGATTTAGCTTCAAATCAATGCGAAGTAGAAGGCTTAGCTTCAAATCCATGCGATACGCAAGATTTAGCTTCAAATCAATGCGATCTAGAAGGTTCAGCTTCAAATCCATGCGAAACAAATGATTTAGCATCAGATACTTGTTATATAAGTGATATAGCTTCAAATGCAGGGGAAACAAACGAGATAGCTTCAAATCCAAGCGAAACACATGATTTAGCTTCAAATCAAAGCGATGTAGAAGGTTTAGCTTCAAATCCATGGGAAGCAAATGATCTTGCTTCAGATGCTTCCGATATAAGTGATATAGCTTCGAATCCTAGCGAAACAATCGGGTTAGCTTCAACTCCATGCGAAACACATGATTTAGCTTCAAATCAATAAGATGAAGCAGGTTTAGTTTCAAATCAATTCGATGTAGAAGATTTAGCTTCAAATCCATGCGACACAATTGATTTAGCGTCAGATACTTGCGATATAAGTGATATAGCTTCAAATGCAGGGGAAACAAACGAGTTAGCTTCAAATACTTGCGATATGAACGAAACAGCTTCAAATGCAGACAAAACAAACGAGTTAACTTCACATCCGTGCGAAACACATGATTTAGCTTCAAATCAATGCGATGTAGAAGGTTTAGCTTCAAATTCCATGCGAAACACATGATTTAGCTTCAAATCAACTCGAAGTACGAGGCTCAGGTTCAAATAAATTCAAAAGAAATGGTTTAGATACAAATACTTGTGATATACGTTATTTAGATTTAACTGCATGCGCAACGAACGAGTTAGCTTCAAATCCATGCGAAACACATGATTTAGCTTCAAATCAATAAGATGTAGAAGGTTTCGCTTCAAATCAATACGATGTAGAAGGCTTAGCTTCAAATACATGCGATACGCAAGATTTAGCTTCAAATCAATGCGATGTAGAAGGTTCAGCTTCAAATCCATGCGACACATATGATTTAGCTTCAAATACTTGCGATATAAGTGATATAGCTTCAAAAGCACGAGGAACAAACGAGGTAGCTTCAATTTCATGCGAAACAAATGATTTAGCTTCAAATCAATGCGAAGTAGAAGGCTTAGCTTCAAATCCATGCGAAACAAATGGTTTAGCTACAAATACTTGTGATGTATATTATTTAGCTACAACCGCATGCGAAACAAACGAGTTAGCTTCAAATCCATGCGAAACACATGATTTAGCTTCAAATCAATGCGATGCAGAAGGTTTAGCTTCAAATCCATGCGATACACAAGATTTAGCTTGAAATCAATGCGATCTAGAAGGTTTAGCTTCAAATCTATGCGATGTAGAAGGTTTAGCTTCAATTCCATGCGACACAAATGATTTAGCGTCAGATACTTGCGATATAAGTGATATAGCTTGAAATGCAGGGGAAACAAACGAGTTAGCTTCAATTCCATGCAAACCACATGATTAAGCTTCAAATCAATGCGATGTAGAAGGTTTAGCTTCAAATCCATGCGACACAAATGATTTAGCATCAGATACATGCGATATAAGTGATATAATTTCAAATGAATGCGAAACAAACGAGTTAGCTTCAACTCCATGCGAAACACATAATTTAGCTTCAAATCAATGCGATGTAGAAGGTTTAGCTTCAAATCAATGCGAAGTAGTAGGATTAGCTTCAAATCCATTCGGAACAAACGATTGGGTTCAAACACTTCGGATATAGGCGATACAGCTTCAGCTGCATGCGAAGCAAACGAGTTAGCTTCAAGTCCATGCGAAACACATGATTTAGCTGCAAATCAATGCGATGTAGAAGGTTTAACTTCAAATCCATGCGAAAAGAATGATTTAGCATCTGATAATTGCGATATAATTGATATAGCTTTAAATGCAGGGAAACAAACGAGTTAGCTTCAAATCCATGCAAAACACACGAATAAGCTTCAAATCAATGCGATGTAGAAGGTTTAGCATCTAATCCATTCGAAGCAAATGGTTTAGGTACAAATACTTGTGATATACGTTATTTAGATTTAACTGCATGCGCAACGAACGAGTTAGCTTCAAATCCATGCGAAACACATGATATAGCTTCAAACCAATGCGATGTAGAAGGTTTAGCTTCAATTCCATGCGACACAAATGATTTAGCGTCAGATACTTGCGATATAAGTGATATAGCTTCAAATGCAGGGGAAATAAACGAGTTAGCTTCAAATCCATGCAAACCACATGATTTAGCTTCAAATCAATAAGATGTTGCAGGATTAGCCTCAAACCCATGCGACACAAATGATTTAGCGTCAGATACTTGCGATATAAGTGATATAGCTTCAAATACAGGGGAAACAAACGAGTTAGCTTCAAATTCATGCAAAACATACGATATAGCTTCAAATCAATGCTATGTAGAAGGTTTAGCTTAAAAAACAATGCGACGCAAATGATTTAGATTCTGATACTTGCGATATAAGTGATATAGCTTCAAATGCTGACGAAATAAATGGGTAGCTTCAACTCGATGCGAAACACATGATTTAGCTTCAAATCAATAAGATGTTGCAGGTTTAGCCTCAAACCCATGCGACACAAACGATTTAGCGTCAGATACTTGCGATATAAGTGATATAGCTTCAAATGCAGGGGAAACAAACGAGTTAGCTTCAAAGTCATGCAAAACACGTGATTTAACTGCAAATAAATGCGATGTAGAAGGTTTAGCTTCAAATCCATGGGAAACAAATGATTTAGCTTCAGATGCTTGGGATATAAGTGATATAGCTTCAAATGAATGCGAAACAAACGAGTTAGCATCAAATCCATGCGAAACACATAATTTAGCTTCAAATCAATGCGATGTAGAAGGTTTAGCTTCAAATCCATGCGAAACAAATGATTTAGCATCAGATACTTGTTATATAAGTGATATAGCTTCAAATGCAGGGGAAACAAACGAGTTAGGTTCAAATCCATGCGAAACACATAATTTAGCTGCAAATCAATGCGATGTAGAAGGTTTAGCTTCAAATCCATGCGATACACTAGATTTAGCTTCAAATCAATGCGATGTAGAAGGTTCTGCTTCAAATCCATACGACCAAATATGATTTAGCTTCAAATACTTGCGATATAAGTGATATAGCTTCAAAAGCTGGAGGAACAAACGAGGTAGCTTCAATTCCATGCGAAACAAATGATTTAGCTTCAAATCAATGCGAAGTAGAAGGTTTAGCTTCAAATCATGCAAAACACGTGATTTAAATTCCAATTAATGCGAAGTAGAAGGCTTAGCTTCAAATCCATGCGAATCAAATGGTTTAGCTTCAAATACTTGTGATATACGTTATTTAGATTGAACTGCATGCGCAACGAACGAGTTAGCTTCAAATCCATGCGAAACACATGATTTAGCTGCAAATCAATGCGATGTATACAGGTTTAGCTTCAAATCCGTGCGATACACAAGATTTAGCTTCAATTCAATGCGATGTAGTAGGTTCAGCTTCAAATCCATGCGGCACATATGATTTAGCTTCAAATACTTGCGATATAAGTGATATAGTTTCAAATGGAGGCGAAATGAACGAGTTAGCTTCAAGTCCATGCGAAACACTGATTTAGCTGCAAATCAATGCGATGAAGAAGGTTTAGCTTCAAATCCATGCGAAACAAATGATATAGCTTCAAACACTTGGCGTGTAAGTGATATAGCTTCAAATGAAGACTAATCAAACGAGTTAGCTTCAAAATCCACGCGATACACATGATTTAGGTTCAAATGCTAGCGATATAAGTAATGTAGATTCAACTGCAGGCGAAACGAACGAGTTAGCTTCAAATCCATGCGAATCAAATGGTCTAGCTTCAAATGATTGTGATATACGTTATTAGATTCAACTGCATGCGCAACGGACGAGTTAGCTTCAAATCCATGCGAAACAAATGATTTAGCTTCATATCAATGCGATGTAGAAGGTTTAGCTTCAAATCCGTGCGATACACAAGATTTAGCTTCAATTCAATGCGATGTAGTAGGTTCAGCTTCAAATCCATGCGGCACATATGATTTAGCTTCAAATACTTGCGATATAAGTGACATAGTTTCAAATGGAGGCGATACGAACGAGTTAGCTTCAAATCCATGGGAGAAACATGACATAGCTTCAATTCAATGCAATGTAGAAGGTTTAGCTTCAAATCCACGCGAGACATATGATTTAGCTTCAAACACTTGGGTATAAGTGATATAGCTTCAAATGCAGACTAATCAAACGAGTTAGCATCAAAATCCAAGCGAAACACATGATTTAGCTGCAAATCATTGCGATATAAGTGATGTAGAATTAACTGCAGGCGAAACGAACGAGTTAGCATCAAATCCATTCAAAACTCATGATTTAGCAGCGAATCAATGCGATATAGTAGGCTCAGCTTCAAATTCATGCGATATAAGTGATATAGCTTCAAAAGCAGGAGGAACAAACGAGGTAGCTTCAATTCCATGTGAAACAAATGGTTTATTCTTCAAATCAATGCGAAGTAGAAGGTTAGCTTCAAATCCGTGCGATACACAAGAATTAGCTTCAAATCAATGCGATGTAGTATGTTCAGCTTCAATCAATGCGGCACATATGATTTAGCTTCAAATACTTGCGATATAAGTGATATAGCTTCAAATGGAGGCGAAACGAATGAGTTAGCTTCAAATCCATGCGAAACACATGATTTAGCTGCAAATCAATGCGATGTAGAAGGTTTAGCTTCAAATCCATGCGATACACATGATGTATCTTCAAATACTAGCGATATAAGTAATGTAGATTCAACTGCAGGCGAAACGAACGAGTTAGCTTCAAATCCATGCGAATCAAATGGTTTAGCTTCAAATACTAGCGATATAAGTAATGTAGATTCAACTGCAGGCGAACGAACGAGTTAGCTTCAATCCATGCGAAACACATGATTTAGCTGCAAATCAATGCGAAGTAGAGGGCTTAGCTTCAAATCCATGCGAATCAAATGATTTAGCTTCAAATACATGTGATATACTTGATTTATCTTCAAATGCAGGCGAAGCAAAAGAGTTAGCTCCAAATCCATGCGAAACACATGATTTAGCATCAAATCAATGCGAAGTTGAAGGCTTAGCTTCAAATCCATGCGACAAAAATGAATTAGTTTCAAATGCTTGCGACATAAATGATGTAGCTTCAAATGCAAGCGAAACAAACGAGTTAGCTTGAAATCCATGCGACACGCACGATTGAGCTTCAAATCAATGCGAAGTAGAAGGCTTAGCTTCAAATCCATTCGAAACAAATGATTTAGCTTTAAATACTTGTGATATACATGATTTAGTTTCAACTGCATGCGAAACAAACGAGTTAGCTTCAAATCCATTCGAAACACATGATTTAGCGTCAAATTCATTGCGAAGTAGAAGCTTAGCTACAAATCCATGCGAAACGAATGGTTTAGCTTCAAATACCTGCGAATATACGTGATGTAGCTTCAAAGGCAGGCGGAACAAACGAGTTGGAGTCTAATCCATGCGTATCACATTATTTAACTTCAAATCAATGCGAAGTAGAAGGCTTATCTTCGAATCCATGCAAAACACATGATTTAGATTCAAATACTTGCGATATAAATGAAATAGCTTCAAATGCAGACGAAACAAACGAGTTATATTCTAATTCATGCGAAACACATGATTTAGCTTCAAATCAGTGCGACGTAGAAGGCTTAGCTGCAAATCAATGCGAATAAAATGGTTTAGATTCAGATACTTGTGATAAACATGATTTAGCTTCAAATGCAGGCGAAACAAACGAGTTAGCTTCAAATCCAGGGAAACACATGATTTATCTTTAAATCAATGCGAAGTAGAAGGCTTAGTGTCAAATACATGTGAAACAATTGATTTTATCTTCAGATAATTGCGACATAAGTGATATTGCTTCAAATGCAGGCGAAACAAACGAGTTAGCTTCAAAGCCGTGCAAAACGAATGATTTAGCTTCAAATACTTGCGGTATAAATGAAACAGCTTTAAATGCAGGCGGAACACTTGATTTAGCTTCAAATCAATGCGAAGTAGAAGGCTTGGCTTCAAATCCATGCGAATCAAATGGTTTAGCTTCAAATACTTGTGATCTACATGATTTAGCGTCAACTGCATGCGAAACAAATGATTTAGCTTCAAATGCTTTCCGATATATGTGATATACTTGAACGGAAGGCGAAGCAAACGAGTTAGATTCAAATCCATGCGAAGTAGAAGGCATAGCTTCAAATCCATGCGAATCAAATGGTTTAGCTTAAAATACTTGTTTTATACACAATTTAGCTTCAACTGCATGCGAAACAATCGAGTTAGCTTCAAATCCATAAGAAACAAATGATATACCATCAAATACTTGGACATAAATGATTTAGCTTCACATGCATGCGAAACAAACGAGTCAGCTACAAGTCCAAGCGAATCACTTGATATAGCTTCAAATCAATGCGAAGTAGAAGGTTTAGCTTCAAATCCATGCGAATTAAAATGGTTTAGATTCAGATACTTGTGATAAACGTGATTTAGCTTCAACTGCATGCGAAACAATCGAGTTAGATTCAAATCAATGCGAAGTAGAAGGCTTATCTTCAAATCAATGCGAATCAAATGGTTTGGCTTCAAATACTTGCGTTATAAATGAAATAGCTTCATTTAGCTTCACACCTATACGATGTAGAAGGATTAGCTTCAAATCCATGCGAAACAAATGATTCAGCTTCAAATACTTGCGATTTAAGTGATATAGCTTCAAATGCAGGCTAATCAAACGAGTTAGCTTGAAATCCATGCGAAACACATGATTCAGCTTTAAATTCATGCGAAATAAATGATTTACCTTCAAGTACTTCCGATATTAATGATATATCTTCAAATGCAGGCGAAACAAATGGTTTAGCTACAAATACTTGTGATATACGTAATTTGGATTAAACTGCATGCGCAACGAACGAGTTAGCTTCAAATCAATGCGAAACACATGATTCAGCTGCAAATCAATGCGATGTAGAAGGTTTAGCTTCAAATCCATGCGAAAAAAGTGAATTAGCATCTGATATTGCGATATAATTGATATAGCTTCAAATGCAGGGGAAACATCCGAGTTATCTTCAAATCCATGCAAAAGACATGATTCAGCTTCAAATCAATGCGATGTAGAAGGTTTAGCTTCAAATCCATGCGACACAAATGATTTAGCGTCAGATGCTTGCGATATAAGTGATATAGCTACAAATGCAGACGAAACAGACGGGTTAGCTTCAACTCCATGCGAAACACATGATTTAGCTGCAAATCAATGCGATGTAGAAGGTTTAGCTTCAAATCCATGCGAAACAAATGGTTTAGCTACAAATTACTTGTGATATACATTATTAGCTACAACTGCATGCGAAACGAACGAGTTAGCTTCAAATCCATGCGAAACACACGATTTAGCTTCAAATCAATGCGATGTAGGAGGTTAGCTTCAAATCCAAGCGAACACATGATTCAGCTGCAAATCAATGCGATGTATAAGGTTTAGCTTCAAATCCATGCCAAACACATGATTTAGATTCAAATCCATGGGATGTAGATGGTTGCTTCAAATCCATGCGATACACAAGATTTAGCTTCAAATCAATGCGACGTAGTAGGTTCAGCTTCAAATCCATGCGATATAAGTGATATAGCTTCAAAGCAGGAGGAACAAACGAGGTAGCTTCAATTCATGCGAAACATATGATTTAGCTTCAAATCAATGCGAAGTAGAAGGCTTAGCTTCAAATCCATGCGAAACAAATGGTTTAGCTACAAATACTTGTGATATACAATTATTTAGCTACAACTGCATGCCGATACAAACGAGTTAGCTTCAAATCCATGCGAAAAACAATGATTTAGCTTCAAATCAATGCGATGTAGAAGGTTTAGCTTCAAATCCATGCGAAACACATGATTTAGCTGCAAATCAATGCGATGAAGAAGGTTTAGCTTCAAATCCATGCGAAACAAATGATATAGCTTCAAACACTTGGGGTGTAAGTGATATAGCTTCAAATGAAGACTAATCAAACGAGTTAGCTTCAAAATCCACGCGATACACATGATATTAGGTTCAAATACTAGCGATATAAGTAATGTAGATTCAACTGCAGGCGAAACGAACGAGTTAGCTTCAAATC
>NW_027477135.1:0-95250 GCF_051020955.1 Megalopta genalis
GGATTTGAAGCTAATTCGTGTATTCGAATGAACCTGAAGCTAAATTGTTCATTTCGCATGAATTTGAAGCTAAATCGTTCGTTTGAAATCGTTATTTCGCACGAATTTGAAGCGAAATCGTGTATTTCGCATGATATTGACGTTAAATCGTTTGTCTCGCGTGGATTCGAAGCTAATTCGTGTATTTCGCATGAATCTGAAGCTAAATTGTTCATTTCGCATGAATTTGAAGCTAAATCGTTCGTTTAAAATCGCTATTTCGCAAGAATTTGTAGCGAAATCGTGTGTTTCGCATGATATTGAAGCTAAATCGTTTGCCTCGCGTGGATTTGAAGCTAATTCGTGTGTTTCGCATGGTATTGAAGTTAAATCGTATGTTTCGCGTGTATTTAAAACTAATTCGTGTATTTCGCATGAATCTGAAGATAAATTGTTCGTTTAAAATCGCTGTTTCGCAAGAATTTGTAGCGAAATCGTGTGTTTCGCATGATATTGACGCTAAATCGTTTGTCTCGCGTGGATTTGAAGCTAATTCGTGTATTTCGAATGATTCTGAAGCTAAATTGTTCATTTCGCATGAATTTGAAGCTAAATCGTTTGTTAAAAATCGCTATTTCGCACGAATTTGTAGGGATATCGTGTGTTTCGCATGATATTGAAGTTGAATAGTATGTTTCGCGTATATTTAAAACTAATTCGTGTATTTCGAATGTACCTGAAGCTAAATTGTTCATTTCGCATGAATTTGAAGCTAAATCGTTCGTTTGAAATCGTTATTTCGCACGAATTTGTAGCGGAATCGTGTGTTTCGCATGATATTGAAGTTAAATCGTATGTTTCGCGTGATCTTGACGCTAAATCGTTTGTCTCGCGTGGATTTGAAGCTAATTCGTGTATTTCGAATGAACCTGAAGCTAAATTGTTCATTTCGCATGAATTTGAAGCTAAATCGTTCGTTTGAAATCGTTATTTCGCACGAATTTGAAGCGAAATCGTGTATTTCGCATGATATTGACGTTAAATCGTTTGTCTCGCGTGGATTCGAAGCTAATTCGTGTATTTCGCATGAATCTGAAGCTAAATTGTTCATTTCGCATGAATTTGAAGCTAAATCGTTCGTTTAAAATCGCTATTTCGCAAGAATTTGTAGCGAAATCGTGTGTTTCGCATGATATTGAAGCTAAATCGTTTGCCTCGCGTGGATTGAAGCTAATTCGTGTATTTCGAATGAATCTGAAGCTAAATTGTACATTTCGCTTGAGTTTGAAGCTAAATCGTTTGTTTAAAATTGCAATTTCGCACGAATTTGTGTCGAAATCGTGTATTTCGCATGATATTGTCTTTAAATCGTTTGTCTCGCGTGGATTCGAAGCTAATTCGTGTATTTCGAATGAATCTGAAGCTAAATTGTTCATTTCGCATGAATTTGAAGCTAAATCGTATGTTAAAAATCGCTATTTCGCACGAATTTGTAGGGATATCGTGTGTTTCGCATGATATTGAAGTTGAATAGTATGTTTCGCATATATCTAAAACTAATTCGTGTATTTCGAATGAATCTGAATCTAAATTGTTCATTTCGCATGAATTTGAAACTAAATCGTTTGTTTAAAATCGCTATTTCGCAAGAATTTGTAGCGAAATCGTGTGTTTCGCATGATGTTGACGCTAAATCGTTTGTCTCGCGTGGATTTGTAGCTAATTCGTGTATTTCGAATGAACCTGAAGCTAAATTGTTCATTTCGCATGAATTTGAAGCTAAATCGTTCGTTTGAAATCGTTATTTCGCACGAATTTGAAGCGAAATCGTGTATTTCGCATGATATTGACGTTAAATCGTTTGTCTCGCGTGGATTCGAATCTAATTCGTGTATTTCGCATGAATCTGAAGCTAAATTGTTCATTTCGCATGAATTTGAAGCTAAATCGTTCGTTTAAAATCGCTATTTCGCAAGAATTTGTAGCGAAATCGTGTGTTTCGCATGATATTGAAGCTAAATCGTTTGCCTCGCGTGGATTTGACGCTAATTCGTGTATTTCGAATGAATCTGAAGCTAAATTGTTCATTTCGCTTGAGTTTGAAGCTAAATCGTTTGTTTAAAATTGCAATTTCGCACGAATTTGTGTCGAAATCGTGTATTTCGCATGATATTGTCTTTAAATCGTTTGTCTCGCGTGGATTCGAAGCTAATTCGTGTATTTCGAATGAATCTGAAGCTAAATTGTTCATTTCGCATGAATTTGAAGCTAAATCGTTTGTTAAAAATCGCTATTTCGCACGAATTTGTAGGGATATCATGTGTTTCGCATGATATTGAAGTTGAATAGTATGTTTCGCATATATTTAAAACTAATTCGTGTATTTCGAATGAATCTGAATCTAAATTGTTCATTTCGCATGAATTTGAAACTAAATCGTTTGTTTAAAATCGCTATTTCGCTCGAATTTGAAGCGAAATCGTGTGTTTCGCATGATATTGAAGGTAAATCGTATGTTTCGCGTGTATTTAAAACTAATTCGTGTAATTCGCATGAATCTGAAGCTAAATTGATCATTTCGCATGAATTTGAAGCTAAATCGTTTGTTTAAAATCGCTATTTCGCAAGAATTTGTAGCGAAATCGTGTGTTTCGCATGATATTGACGCTAAATCGTTTGTCTCGCGTGGATTTGAAGCTAATTCGTGTATTTCGAATGAACCTGAAGCTAAATTGTTCATTTCGCATGAATTTGAAGCTAAATCGTTCGTTTGAAATCGTTATTTCGCACGAATTTGAAGCGAAATCGTGTATTTCGCATGATATTGACGTTAAATCGTTTGTCTCGCGTGGATTCGAAGCTAATTCGTGTATTTCGCATGAATCTGAAGCTAAATTGTTCATTTCGCATGAATTTGAAGCTAAATCGTTCGTTTAAAATCGCTATTTCGCAAGAATTTGTAGCGAAATCGTGTGTTTCGCATGATATTGAAGCTAAATCGTTTGCCTCGCGTGGATTTGAAGCTAATTCGTGTGTTTCGCATGGTATTGAAGTTAAATCGTATGTTTCGCGTGTATTTAAAACTAATTCGTGTATTTCGCATGAATCTGAAGATAAATTGTTCGTTTAAAATCGCTGTTTCGCAAGAATTTGTAGCGAAATCGTGTGTTTCGCATGATATTGACGCTAAATCGTTTGTCTCGCGTGGATTTGAAGCTAATTCGTGTATTTCGAATGATTCTGAAGCTAAATTGTTCATTTCGCATGAATTTGAAGCTAAATCGTTTGTTAAAAATCGCTATTTCGCACGAATTTGTAGGGATATCGTGTGTTTCGCATGATATTGAAGTTGAATAGTATGTTTCGCGTATATTTAAAACTAATTCGTGTATTTCGAATGTACCTGAAGCTAAATTGTTCATTTCGCATGAATTTGAAGCTAAATCGTTCGTTTGAAATCGTTATTTCGCACGAATTTGTAGCGGAATCGTGTGTTTCGCATGATATTGAAGTTAAATCGTATGTTTCGCGTGATCTTGACGCTAAATCGTTTGTCTCGCGTGGATTTGAAGCTAATTCGTGTATTTCGAATGAACCTGAAGCTAAATTGTTCATTTCGCATGAATTTGAAGCTAAATCGTTCGTTTGAAATCGTTATTTCGCACGAATTTGAAGCGAAATCGTGTATTTCGCATGATATTGACGTTAAATCGTTTGTCTCGCGTGGATTCGAAGCTAATTCGTGTATTTCGCATGAATCTGAAGCTAAATTGTTCATTTCGCATGAATTTGAAGCTAAATCGTTCGTTTAAAATCGCTATTTCGCAAGAATTTGTAGCGAAATCGTGTGTTTCGCATGATATTGAAGCTAAATCGTTTGCCTCGCGTGGATTTGAAGCTAATTCGTGTATTTCGAATGAATCTGAAGCTAAATTGTACATTTCGCTTGAGTTTGAAGCTAAATCGTTTGTTTAAAATTGCAATTTCGCACGAATTTGTGTCGAAATCGTGTATTTCGCATGATATTGTCTTTAAATCGTTTGTCTCGCGTGGATTCGAAGCTAATTCGTGTATTTCGAATGAATCTGAAGCTAAATTGTTCATTTCGCATGAATTTGAAGCTAAATCGTATGTTAAAAATCGCTATTTCGCACGAATTTGTAGGGATATCGTGTGTTTCGCATGATATTGAAGTTGAATAGTATGTTTCGCATATATCTAAAACTAATTCGTGTATTTCGAATGAATCTGAATCTAAATTGTTCATTTCGCATGAATTTGAAACTAAATCGTTTGTTTAAAATCGCTATTTCGCAAGAATTTGTATCGAAATCGTGTGTTTCGCATGATGTTGACGCTAAATCGTTTGTCTCGCGTGGATTTGTAGCTAATTCGTGTATTTCGAATGAACCTGAAGCTAAATTGTTCATTTCGCATGAATTTGAAGCTAAATCGTTCGTTTGAAATCGTTATTTCGCACGAATTTGAAGCGAAATCGTGTATTTCGCATGATATTGACGTTAAATCGTTTGTCTCGCGTGGATTCGAATCTAATTCGTGTATTTCGCATGAATCTGAAGCTAAATTGTTCATTTCGCATGAATTTGAAGCTAAATCGTTCGTTTAAAATCGCTATTTCGCAAGAATTTGTAGCGAAATCGTGTGTTTCGCATGATATTGAAGCTAAATCGTTTGCCTCGCGTGGATTTGAAGCTAATTCGTGTATTTCGAATGAATCTGAAGCTAAATTGTTCATTTCGCTTGAGTTTGAAGCTAAATCGTTTGTTTAAAATTGCAATTTCGCACGAATTTGTGTCGAAATCGTGTATTTCGCATGATATTGTCTTTAAATCGTTTGTCTCGCGTGGATTCGAAGCTAATTCGTGTATTTCGAATGAATCTGAAGCTAAATTGTTCATTTCGCATGAATTTGAAGCTAAATCGTTTGTTAAAAATCGCTATTTCGCACGAATTTGAAGGGATATCATGTGTTTCGCATGATATTGAAGTTGAATAGTATGTTTCGCATATATTTAAAACTAATTCGTGTATTTCGAATGAATCTGAATCTAAATTGTTCATTTCGCATGAATTTGAAACTAAATCGTTTGTTTAAAATCGCTATTTCGCTCGAATTTGAAGCGAAATCGTGTGTTTCGCATGATATTGAAGGTAAATCGTATGTTTCGCGTGTATTTAAAACTAATTCGTGTAATTCGCATGAATCTGAAGCTAAATTGTTCATTCCGCTTGAATTTGAAGCTAAATCGTTTGTTTGAAATCGTTATTTCGCACGAATTTGGAGCGAAATCGTCTGTTTCGCATGATATTGAAGTTAAATCGTTTGTTTCGCGTGGATTTGAAGCTGATGCGTGTATTTCGAATGAATCTGAAGCTAAATTGTTCATTTCGCATGAATTTGAAGCTAAATCGTTTGTTTAAAATCGCTATTTCGCAAGAATTTGTAGCGAAATCGTGTGTTTCGCATGATATTGACGCTAAATCGTTTGTCTCGCGTGGATTTGAAGCTAATTCGTGTATTTCGAATGAACCTGCAGCTAAATTGTTCATTTCGCATGAATTTGAAGCTAAATCGTTCGTTTGAAATCGTTATTTCGCACGAATTTGAAGCGAGATCGTATATTTCGCATGATATTGACGTTAAATCGTTTGTCTCGCGTGGATTCGAAGCTAATTCTTGTATTTCGAATGAATCTGAAGCTAAATTGTTCATTTCGCATGAATTTGAAGCTAAATCGTTCGTTTGAAATCGTTATTTCGCACGAATTTGAAGCGAAATCGTGTGTTTCGCATGATATTGACGCTAAATCGTTTGTCTCGCGTGGATTTGAAGCTAATTCGTGTATTTCGAATGAATCTGAAGCTAAATTGTTCATTTCGCATGAATTTGAAGCTAAATCGTTCGTTTGAAATCGTTATTTCGCACGAATTTGTAGCGGAATAGTGTGTTTCGCATGATATTGAAGTTAAATCGTATGTTTCGCGTGCATTTAAAACTAATTCGTGTATTTCGCATGAATCTGAAGCTAAATTGTTCAATTCGCATGAATTTGAATCTAAATCGTTCGTCTGAAATCGCTATTTCGCAAGAATTTGAGTCGAAATCGTGTATTTCGCATGATATTGACGTTAAATCGTTTGTGTCGCGTGGATTTGAAGCTAATTCGTGTATTTCGAATGAATCTGAAGCTAAATTGTTCATTTCGCATGAATTTGAAGCTAAATCGTTTGTTAAAAATCGCTATTTCGCACGAATTTGTAGGGATATCGTGTGTTTCGCTTGATATTGAAGTTGAATAGTATGTTTCGCGTATATTTAAAACTAATTCGTGTATTTCGAATGAATCTGAAGCTAAATTGTTCATTTCGCATGAATTTGAAACTAAATCGTTTGTTTTAAAATCGCTATTTCGCTCGAATTTGAAGCGAAATCGTGTGTATCGCATGATATTGAAGTTAAATCGTATGTTTCGCGTGTATTTAAAACTAATTCGTTGTAATTCGCATGAATCTGAAGCTAAATTGTTCATTCCGCTTGAATTTGAAGCTAAATCGTTCGTTTGAAATCGTTATTTCGCACGAATTTGAAGCGAAATCGTGTGTTTCGCATGATATTGAAGTTAAATCGTATGTTTCGTGTGTATTTAAAACTAATTCGTGTATTTCGCATGAATCTGAAGCTAAATTGTTCATTTCGCATGAATTTGAAGCTAAGTCGTTCTTTTAAAATCGCTATTTCGCAAGAATTTGTAGCGAAATCGTGTGTTTCGCATGATATTGACGCTAAATCGTTTGTCTCGCGTGGATTTGAAGCTAATTCGTGTATTTCGAATGAACCTGAAGCTAAATTGTTCATTTCGCATGAATTTGAAGCTAAATCGTTCGTTTGAAATCGCTACTTCGCACGAATTTGAAGCGAAATCGTGTATTTCGCATGATATTGACGTTAAATCGTTTGTCTCGCGTGGATTCGAAGCTAATTCGTGTATTTCGCATGAATCTGAATCTAAATTGTTCATTTCGCATGAATTTGAAGCTAAATCGTTCGTTTAAAATCGCTATTTCGCAAGAATTTGTAGCGAAATCGTGTGTTTCGCATGATATTGAAGCTAAATCGTTTGCCTCGCGTGGATTTGAAGCTAATTCGTGTATTTCGAATGAATCTGAAGCTAAATTGTACATTTCGCTTGAGTTTGAAGCTAAATCGTTTGTTTAATATTGCAATTTCGCACGAATTTGTGTCGAAATCGTGTATTTCGCATGATATTGTCTTTAAATCGTTTGTCTCGCGTGGATTCGAAGCTAATTCGTGTATTTCGAATGAATCTGAAGCTAAATTGTTCATTTCGCATGAATTTGAAGCTAAATCGTATGTTAAAAATCGCTATTTCGCACGAATTTGTAGGGATATCGTGTGTTTCGCATGATATTGAAGTTGAATAGTATGTTTCGCATATATCTAAAACTAATTCGTGTATTTCGAATGAATCTGAATCTAAATTGTTCATTTCGCATGAATTTGAAACTAAATCGTTTGTTTAAAATCGCTATTTCGCAAGAATTTGTATCGAAATCGTGTGTTTCGCATGATGTTGACGCTAAATCGTTTGTCTCGCGTGGATTTGTAGCTAATTCGTGTATTTCGAATGAACCTGAAGCTAAATTGTTCATTTCGCATGAATTTGAAGCTAAATCGTTCGTTTGAAATCGTTATTTCGCACGAATTTGAAGCGAAATCGTGTATTTCGCATGATATTGACGTTAAATCGTTTGTCTCGCGTGGATTCGAATCTAATTCGTGTATTTCGCATGAATCTGAAGCTAAATTGTTCATTTCGCATGAATTTGAAGCTAAATCGTTCGTTTAAAATCGCTATTTCGCAAGAATTTGTAGCGAAATCGTGTGTTTCGCATGATATTGAAGCTAAATCGTTTGCCTCGCGTGGATTTGAAGCTAATTCGTGTATTTCGAATGAATCTGAAGCTAAATTGTTCATTTCGCTTGAGTTTGAAGCTAAATCGTTTGTTTAAAATTGCAATTTCGCACGAATTTGTGTCGAAATCGTGTATTTCGCATGATATTGTCTTTAAATCGTTTGTCTCGCGTGGATTCGAAGCTAATTCGTGTATTTCGAATGAATCTGAAGCTAAATTGTTCATTTCGCATGAATTTGAAGCTAAATCGTTTGTTAAAAATCGCTATTTCGCACGAATTTGAAGGGATATCATGTGTTTCGCATGATATTGAAGTTGAATAGTATGTTTCGCATATATTTAAAACTAATTCGTGTATTTCGAATGAATCTGAATCTAAATTGTTCATTTCGCATGAATTTGAAACTAAATCGTTTGTTTAAAATCGCTATTTCGCTCGAATTTGAAGCGAAATCGTGTGTTTCGCATGATATTGAAGGTAAATCGTATGTTTCGCGTGTATTTAAAACTAATTCGTGTAATTCGCATGAATCTGAAGCTAAATTGTTCATTCCGCTTGAATTTGAAGCTAAATCGTTTGTTTGAAATCGTTATTTCGCACGAATTTGGAGCGAAATCGTCTGTTTCGCATGATATTGAAGTTAAATCGTTTGTTTCGCGTGGATTTGAAGCTGATGCGTGTATTTCGAATGAATCTGAAGCTAAATTGTTCATTTCGCATGAATTTGAAGCTAAATCGTTTGTTTAAAATCGCTATTTCGCAAGAATTTGTAGCGAAATCGTGTGTTTCGCATGATATTGACGCTAAATCGTTTGTCTCGCGTGGATTTGAAGCTAATTCGTGTATTTCGAATGAACCTGCAGCTAAATTGTTCATTTCGCATGAATTTGAAGCTAAATCGTTCGTTTGAAATCGTTATTTCGCACGAATTTGAAGCGAGATCGTATATTTCGCATGATATTGACGTTAAATCGTTTGTCTCGCGTGGATTCGAAGCTAATTCTTGTATTTCGAATGAATCTGAAGCTAAATTGTTCATTTCGCATGAATTTGAAGCTAAATCGTTCGTTTGAAATCGTTATTTCGCACGAATTTGAAGCGAAATCGTGTGTTTCGCATGATATTGACGCTAAATCGTTTGTCTCGCGTGGATTTGAAGCTAATTCGTGTATTTCGAATGAATCTGAAGCTAAATTGTTCATTTCGCATGAATTTGAAGCTAAATCGTTCGTTTGAAATCGTTATTTCGCACGAATTTGTAGCGGAATAGTGTGTTTCGCATGATATTGAAGTTAAATCGTATGTTTCGCGTGCATTTAAAACTAATTCGTGTATTTCGCATGAATCTGAAGCTAAATTGTTCAATTCGCATGAATTTGAATCTAAATCGTTCGTCTGAAATCGCTATTTCGCAAGAATTTGAGTCGAAATCGTGTATTTCGCATGATATTGACGTTAAATCGTTTGTGTCGCGTGGATTTGAAGCTAATTCGTGTATTTCGAATGAATCTGAAGCTAAATTGTTCATTTCGCATGAATTTGAAGCTAAATCGTTTGTTAAAAATCGCTATTTCGCACGAATTTGTAGGGATATCGTGTGTTTCGCTTGATATTGAAGTTGAATAGTATGTTTCGCGTATATTTAAAACTAATTCGTGTATTTCGAATGAATCTGAAGCTAAATTGTTCATTTCGCATGAATTTGAAACTAAATCGTTTGTTTAAAATCGCTATTTCGCTCGAATTTGAAGCGAAATCGTGTGTATCGCATGATATTGAAGTTAAATCGTATGTTTCGCGTGTATTTAAAACTAATTCGTTGTAATTCGCATGAATCTGAAGCTAAATTGTTCATTCCGCTTGAATTTGAAGCTAAATCGTTCGTTTGAAATCGTTATTTCGCACGAATTTGAAGCGAAATCGTGTGTTTCGCATGATATTGAAGTTAAATCGTATGTTTCGTGTGTATTTAAAACTAATTCGTGTATTTCGCATGAATCTGAAGCTAAATTGTTCATTTCGCATGAATTTGAAGCTAAGTCGTTCTTTTAAAATCGCTATTTCGCAAGAATTTGTAGCGAAATCGTGTGTTTCGCATGATATTGACGCTAAATCGTTTGTCTCGCGTGGATTTGAAGCTAATTCGTGTATTTCGAATGAACCTGAAGCTAAATTGTTCATTTCGCATGAATTTGAAGCTAAATCGTTCGTTTGAAATCGCTACTTCGCACGAATTTGAAGCGAAATCGTGTATTTCGCATGATATTGACGTTAAATCGTTTGTCTCGCGTGGATTCGAAGCTAATTCGTGTATTTCGCATGAATCTGAATCTAAATTGTTCATTTCGCATGAATTTGAAGCTAAATCGTTCGTTTAAAATCGCTATTTCGCAAGAATTTGTAGCGAAATCGTGTGTTTCGCATGATATTGAAGCTAAATCGTTTGCCTCGCGTGGATTTGAAGCTAATTCGTGTATTTCGAATGAATCTGAAGCTAAATTGTACATTTCGCTTGAGTTTGAAGCTAAATCGTTTGTTTAATATTGCAATTTCGCACGAATTTGTGTCGAAATCGTGTATTTCGCATGATATTATCTTTAAATCGTTTGTCTCGCGTGGATTCGAAGCTAATTCGTGTATTTCGAATGTATCTGGAGCTAAATTGTTCATTTCGCATGAATTTGATGATAAATCGTTTGTTTAAAATAGCTATTTCGCAAGAATTTGTAGCGAAATCGTGTGTTTCGCATGATATTGACGCTAAATCGTTTGTCTCGCGTGGATTTGTAGCTAATTCGTGTATTTCGAATGAATCTGAAGCTAAATTGTTCATTTCTCTTGAATTTGAAGCTAAATCGTTTGTTTAAAATCGCTATTTCGCACGAATTTGAGTCGAAATCGTGTATTTCGCATGATATTGACGTGAAATCGTTTGTCTTGCGTGGATTCGAAGCTAATTCGTGTATTTCGAATGTACCTGAAGCTAAATTGTTCATTTCGCATGAATTTGAAGCTAAATCGTTCGTTTGAAATAGTTATTTCGCACGAATTTGAAGCGAAATCGTGTGTTTCGCATGATATTGAAGTTAAATCGTATGTTTCGCGTGCATTTGAATCTAATTCGTGTATTTCGAATGAATCTGAAGCTAAATTGTTCATATCGCATGAATTTGAAACTAAATCGTTTGTTTAAAATCGCTATTTCGCAAGAATTTGTAGCGAAATCGTGTGTTTCGCATGATATTGACGTTAAATCATTTGTCTCGCGTGGATTCGAAGCTAATTCGTGTATTTCGAATGAACCTGAAGCTAAATTGTTCATTTCGCATGAATTTGAAGCTAAATCGTTCGTTTGAAATCGCTATTTCGCACGAATTTGAAGCGAAATCGTGTGTTTCGCATGATATTGAAGTTAAATCGTTTGTTTCGCGTGGATTCGAAGCTAATTCGAGTATATCGAATGAATCTAAAGCTAAATTGTTCATATCGCATGAATTTGAAACTAAATCGTTTGTTTAAAATCGCTATTTCGCAAGAATTTGTAGCGAAATCGTGTGTTTCGCATGATATTGACGTTAAATCATTTGTCTCGCGTGGATTCGAAGCTAATTCGTGTATTTCGAATGAACCTGAAGCTAAATTGTTCATTTCGCATGAATTTGAAGCTAAATCGTTCGTTTGAAATCGCTATTTCGCACGAATTTGAAGCGAAATCGTGTGTTTCGCATGATATTGAAGTTAAATCGTTTGTTTCGCGTGGATTCGAAGCTAATTCGAGTATATCGAATGAATCTAAAGCTAAATTGTTCATATCGCATGAATTTGAAACTAAATCGTTTGTTTAAAATCGCTATTTCGCAAGAATTTGTAGCAAAATCGTGTGTTTCGCATGATATTGACGTTAAATCATTTGTCTCGCGTGGATTCGAAGCTAATTCGTGTATTTCGAATGAACCTGAAGCTAAATTGTTCATTTCGCATGAATTTGAAGCTAAATCGTTCGTTTAAAATCGCTATTTCGCAAGAATTTGTAGCGAAATCGTGTGTTTCGCATGATATTGAAGCTAAATCGTTTGCCTCGCGTGGATTTGAAGCTAATTCGTGTATTTCGAATGAATCTGAAGCTAAATTGTACATTTCGCTTGAGTTTGAAGCTAAATCGTTTGTTTAAAATTGCAATTTCGCACGAATTTGTGTCGAAATCGTGTATTTCGCATGATATTGTCTTTAAATCGTTTGTCTCGCGTGGATTCGAAGCTAATTCGTGTATTTCGAATGAATCTGAAGCTAAATTGTTCATTTCGCATGAATTTGAAGCTAAATCGTATGTTAAAAATCGCTATTTCGCACGAATTTGTAGGGATATCGTGTGTTTCGCATGATATTGAAGTTGAATAGTATGTTTCGCATATATCTAAAACTAATTCGTGTATTTCGAATGAATCTGAATCTAAATTGTTCATTTCGCATGAATTTGAAACTAAATCGTTTGTTTAAAATCGCTATTTCGCAAGAATTTGTAGCGAAATCGTGTGTTTCGCATGATATTGACGCTAAATCGTTTGTCTCGCGTGGATTTGTAGCTAATTCGTGTATTTCGAATGAACCTGAAGCTAAATTGTTCATTTCGCATGAATTTGAAGCTAAATCGTTCGTTTGAAATCGTTATTTCGCACGAATTTGAAGCGAAATCGTGTATTTCGCATGATATTGACGTTAAATCGTTTGTCTCGCGTGGATTCGAATCTAATTCGTGTATTTCGCATGAATCTGAAGCTAAATTGTTCATTTCGCATGAATTTGAAGCTAAATCGTTCGTTTAAAATCGCTATTTCGCAAGAATTTGTAGCGAAATCGTGTGTTTCGCATGATATTGAAGCTAAATCGTTTGCCTCGCGTGGATTTGAAGCTAATTCGTGTATTTCGAATGAATCTGAAGCTAAATTGTTCATTTCGCTTGAGTTTGAAGCTAAATCGTTTGTTTAAAATTGCAATTTCGCACGAATTTGTGTCGAAATCGTGTATTTCGCATGATATTGTCTTTAAATCGTTTGTCTCGCGTGGATTCGAAGCTAATTCGTGTATTTCGAATGAATCTGAAGCTAAATTGTTCATTTCGCATGAATTTGAAGCTAAATCGTTTGTTAAAAATCGCTATTTCGCACGAATTTGTAGGGATATCATGTGTTTCGCATGATATTGAAGTTGAATAGTATGTTTCGCATATATTTAAAACTAATTCGTGTATTTCGAATGAATCTGAATCTAAATTGTTCATTTCGCATGAATTTGAAACTAAATCGTTTGTTTAAAATCGCTATTTCGCTCGAATTTGAAGCGAAATCGTGTGTTTCGCATGATATTGAAGTTAAATCGTATGTTTCGCGTGTATTTAAAACTAATTCGTGTAATTCGCATGAATCTGAAGCTAAATTGTTCATTCCGCTTGAATTTGAAGCTAAATCGTTTGTTTGAAATCGTTATTTCGCTCGAATTTGAAGCGAAATCGTCTGTTTCGCATGATATTGAAGTTAAATCGTTTGTTTCGCGTGGATTTGAAGCTGATGCGTGTATTTCGAATGAATCTGAAGCTAAATTGTTCATTTCGCATGAATTTGAAGCTAAATCGTTTGTTTAAAATCGCTATTTCGCAAGAATTTGTAGCGAAATCGTGTGTTTCGCATGATATTGACGCTAAATCGTTTGTCTCGCATGGATTTGAAGCTAATTCGTGTATTTCGAATGAACCTGCAGCTAAATTGTTCATTTCGCATGAATTTGAAGCTAAATCGTTCGTTTGAAATCGTTATTTCGCACGAATTTGAAGCGAGATCGTATATTTCGCATGATATTGACGTTAAATCGTTTGTCTCGCGTGGATTCGAAGCTAATTCTTGTATTTCGAATGAATCTGAAGCTAAATTGTTCATTTCGCATGAATTTGAAGCTAAATCGTTCGTTTGAAATCGTTATTTCGCACGAATTTGAAGCGAAATCGTGTGTTTCGCATGATATTGACGCTAAATCGTTTGTCTCGCGTGGATTTGAAGCTAATTCGTGTATTTCGAATGAATCTGAAGCTAAATTGATCATTTCGCATGAATTTGAAGCTAAATCGTTTGTTTAAAATCGCTATTTCGCAAGAATTTGTAGCGAAATCGTGTATTTCGCATGATATTGACGTTAAATCGTTTGTCTCGCGTGAATTCGAAGCTAATTCGTGTATTTCGAATGAATCTGAAGCTAAATTGTTCATTTCGCATGAATTTGAAACTAAATCGTTTGTTTAAAATCGCTATTTCGCACGTATTTGTAGGGATATCGTGTGTTTCGCATGATATTGAAGTTGAATAGTATGTTTCGCGTATATTTAAAACTAATTCGTGTATTTCGAATGTGCCTGAAGCTAAATTGTTCATTTCGCATGTATTTGAAGCTAAATCGTTCGTTTGAAATCGTTATTTCGCACGAATTTGTAGCGGAATAGTGTGTTTCGCATGATATTGAAGTTAAATCGTATGTTTCGCGTGCATTTAAAACTAATTCGTGTATTTCGCATGAATCTGAAGCTAAATTGTTCATTTCGCATGAATTTGAAGCTAAATCGTTCGTCTGAAATCGCTATTTCGCAAGAATTTGAGTCGAAATCGTGTATTTCGCATGATATTGACGTTAAATCGTTTGTGTCGCGTGGATTTGAAGCTAATTCGTGTATTTCGAATGAATCTGAAGCTAAATTGTTAATTTCGCATGAATTTGAAGCTAAATCGTTTGTTAAAAATCGCTATTTCGCACGAATTTTTTAGGGATATCGTGTGTTTCACTTGATATTGAAGTTGAATAGTATGTTTCGCGTATATTTAAAACTAATTCGTGTATTTCGAATGAATCTGAAGCTAAATTGTTCATTTCGCATGAATTTGAAACTAAATCGTTTGTTTAAAATCGCTATTACGCTCGAATTTGAAGCGAAATCGTGTGTATCGCATGATATTGAAGTTAAATCGTATGTTTCGCGTGTATTTAAAACTAATTCGTGTAATTCGCATGAATCTGAAGCTAAATTGTTCATTCCGCTTGAATTTGAAGCTAAATCGTTCGTTTGAAATCGTTATTTCGCACGAATTTGAAGCGAAATCGTGTGTTTCGCATGATATTGAAGTTAAATCGTATGTTTCGTGTGTATTTAAAACTAATTCGTGTATTTCGCATGAATCTGAAGCTAAATTGTTCATTTCGCATGAATTTGAAGCTAAATCGTTCTTTTAAAATCGCTATTTCGCAAGAATTTGTAGCGTAATCGTGTGTTTCGCATGATATTGACGCTAAATCGTTTGTCTCGCGTGGATTTGAAGCTAATTCGTGTATTTCGAATGAACCTGAAGCTAAATTGTTCATTTCGCATGAATTTGAAGCTAAATCGTTCGTTTGAAATCGCTATTTCGCACGAATTTGAAGCGAAATCGTGTATTTCGCATGATATTGACGTTAAATCGTTTGTCTCGCGTGGATTCGAAGCTAATTCGTGTATTTCGCATGAATCTGAAGCTAAATTGTTCATTTCGCATGAATTTGAAGCTAAATCGTTCGTTTAAAATCGCTATTTCGCAAGAATTTGTAGCGAAATCGTGTGTTTCGCATGATATTGAAGCTAAATCGTTTGCCTCGCGTGGATTTGAAGCTAATTCGTGTATTTCGAATGAATCTGAAGCTAAATTGTTCATTTCTCTTGAATTTGAAGCTAAATCGTTTGTTTAAAATTGCTATTTCGCACGAATTTGAGTCGAAATCGTGTATTTCGCATGATATTGACGTGAAATCGTTTGTCTTGCGTGGATTCGAAGCTAATTCGTGTATTTCGAATGTACCTGAAGCTAAATTGTTCATTTCGCATGAATTTGAAGCTAAATCGTTCGTTTGAAATAGTTATTTCGCACGAATTTGAAGCGAAATCGTGTGTTTCGCATGATATTGAAGTTAAATCGTATGTTTCGCGTGCATTTGAATCTAATTCGTGTATTTCGAATGAATCTGAAGCTAAATTGTTCATATCGCATGAATTTGAAACTAAATCGTTTGTTTAAAATCGCTATTTCGCAAGAATTTGTAGCGAAATCGTGTGTTTCGCATGATATTGACGTTAAATCATTTGTCTCGCGTGGATTCGAAGCTAATTCGTGTATTTCGAATGAACCTGAAGCTAAATTGTTCATTTCGCATGAATTTGAAGCTAAATCGTTCGTTTGAAATCGCTATTTCGCACGAATTTGAAGCGAAATCGTGTGTTTCGCATGATATTGAAGTTAAATCGTTTGTTTCGCGTGGATTCGAAGCTAATTCGAGTATATCGAATGAATCTAAAGCTAAATTGTTCATATCGCATGAATTTGAAACTAAATCGTTTGTTTAAAATCGCTATTTCGCAAGAATTTGTAGCAAAATCGTGTGTTTCGCATGATATTGACGTTAAATCGTTTTTCCGCGTGGATTCGAAGCTAATTCGTGCATTTCGAATGAACCTGAAGCTAAATTGTTCATTTCGCATGAATTTGAAGCTAAATCGTTCGTTTGAAATCGCTATTTCGCACGAATTTGAAGCGAAATCGTGTGTTTCGCATGGTATTGAAGTTAAATCGTTTGTTTCGCGTGGATTCGAAGCTAATTCGTGTATTTCGAATGAATCTAAAGCTAAATTGTTCATTTCGCTTGAATTTGAAGCTAAATCGTTCGTTTAATATCGCTATTTCGCAAGAATTTGAGTCGAAATCGTGTATTTCGCATGATATTGACGTTAAATTGTTTGTCTCGCGTGAATTCGAAGCTAATTCGTGTATTTCGAATGAATCTGAAGCTAAATTGTTCATTTCGCATGAATTTGAAACTAAATCGTTTGTTTAAAATCGCTATTTCGCACGTATTTGTAGGGATATCGTGTGTTTCGCATGATATTGATGTTGAATAGTATGTTTCGCGTATATTTAAAACTAATTCGTGTATTTCGAATGTGCCTGAAGCTAAATTGTTCATTTCGCATGTATTTGAAGCTAAATCGTTCGTTTGAAATCGTTATTTCGCACGAATTTGTAGCGGAATAGTGTGTTTCGCATGATATTGAAGTTAAATCGTATGTTTCGCGTGCATTTAAAACTAATTCGTGTATTTCGCATGAATCTGAAGCTAAATTGTTCATTTCGCATGAATTTGAAGCTAAATCGTTCGTCTGAAATCGCTATTTCGCAAGAATTTGAGTCGAAATCGTGTATTTCGCATGATATTGACGTTAAATCGTTTGTGTCGCGTGGATTTGAAGCTAATTCGTGTATTTCGAATGAATCTGAAGCTAAATTGTTAATTTCGCATGAATTTGAAGCTAAATCGTTTGTTAAAAATCGCTATTTCGCACGAATTTTTTAGGGATATCGTGTGTTTCACTTGATATTGAAGTTGAATAGTATGTTTCGCGTATATTTAAAACTAATTCGTGTATTTCGAATGAATCTGAAGCTAAATTGTTCATTTCGCATGAATTTGAAACTAAATCGTTTGTTTAAAATCGCTATTACGCTCGAATTTGAAGCGAAATCGTGTGTATCGCATGATATTGAAGTTAAATCGTATGTTTCGCGTGTATTTAAAACTAATTCGTGTAATTCGCATGAATCTGAAGCTAAATTGTTCATTCCGCTTGAATTTGAAGCTAAATCGTTCGTTTGAAATCGTTATTTCGCACGAATTTGAAGCGAAATCGTGTGTTTCGCATGATATTGAAGTTAAATCGTATGTTTCGTGTGTATTTAAAACTAATTCGTGTATTTCGCATGAATCTGAAGCTAAATTGTTCATTTCGCATGAATTTGAAGCTAAATCGTTCTTTTAAAATCGCTATTTCGCAAGAATTTGTAGCGTAATCGTGTGTTTCGCATGATATTGACGCTAAATCGTTTGTCTCGCGTGGATTTGAAGCTAATTCGTGTATTTCGAATGAACCTGAAGCTAAATTGTTCATTTCGCATGAATTTGAAGCTAAATCGTTCGTTTGAAATCGCTATTTCGCACGAATTTGAAGCGAAATCGTGTATTTCGCATGATATTGACGTTAAATCGTTTGTCTCGCGTGGATTCGAAGCTAATTCGTGTATTTCGCATGAATCTGAAGCTAAATTGTTCATTTCGCATGAATTTGAAGCTAAATCGTTCGTTTAAAATCGCTATTTCGCAAGAATTTGTAGCGAAATCGTGTGTTTCGCATGATATTGAAGCTAAATCGTTTGCCTCGCGTGGATTTGAAGCTAATTCGTGTATTTCGAATGAATCTGAAGCTAAATTGTTCATTTCTCTTGAATTTGAAGCTAAATCGTTTGTTTAAAATTGCTATTTCGCACGAATTTGAGTCGAAATCGTGTATTTCGCATGATATTGACGTGAAATCGTTTGTCTTGCGTGGATTCGAAGCTAATTCGTGTATTTCGAATGTACCTGAAGCTAAATTGTTCATTTCGCATGAATTTGAAGCTAAATCGTTCGTTTGAAATAGTTATTTCGCACGAATTTGAAGCGAAATCGTGTGTTTCGCATGATATTGAAGTTAAATCGTATGTTTCGCGTGCATTTGAATCTAATTCGTGTATTTCGAATGAATCTGAAGCTAAATTGTTCATATCGCATGAATTTGAAACTAAATCGTTTGTTTAAAATCGCTATTTCGCAAGAATTTGTAGCGAAATCGTGTGTTTCGCATGATATTGACGTTAAATCATTTGTCTCGCGTGGATTCGAAGCTAATTCGTGTATTTCGAATGAACCTGAAGCTAAATTGTTCATTTCGCATGAATTTGAAGCTAAATCGTTCGTTTGAAATCGCTATTTCGCACGAATTTGAAGCGAAATCGTGTGTTTCGCATGATATTGAAGTTAAATCGTTTGTTTCGCGTGGATTCGAAGCTAATTCGAGTATATCGAATGAATCTAAAGCTAAATTGTTCATATCGCATGAATTTGAAACTAAATCGTTTGTTTAAAATCGCTATTTCGCAAGAATTTGTAGCAAAATCGTGTGTTTCGCATGATATTGACGTTAAATCGTTTTTCCCGCGTGGATTCGAAGCTAATTCGTGCATTTCGAATGAACCTGAAGCTAAATTGTTCATTTCGCATGAATTTGAAGCTAAATCGTTCGTTTGAAATCGCTATTTCGCACGAATTTGAAGCGAAATCGTGTGTTTCGCATGGTATTGAAGTTAAATCGTTTGTTTCGCGTGGATTCGAAGCTAATTCGTGTATTTCGAATGAATCTAAAGCTAAATTGTTCATTTCGCTTGAATTTGAAGCTAAATCGTTCGTTTAATATCGCTATTTCGCAAGAATTTGAGTCGAAATCGTGTATTTCGCATGATATTGACGTTAAATTGTTTGTCTCGCGTGAATTCGAAGCTAATTCGTGTATTTCGAATGAATCTGAAGCTAAATTGTTCATTTCGCATGAATTTGAAACTAAATCGTTTGTTTAAAATCGCTATTTCGCACGTATTTGTAGGGATATCGTGTGTTTCGCATGATATTGATGTTGAATAGTATGTTTCGCGTATATTTAAAACTAATTCGTGTATTTCGAATGTACCTGAAGCTAAATTGTTCATTTCGCATGAATTTGAAGCTAAATCGTTCGTTTGAAATCGTTATTTCGCACGAATTTGTAGCGGAATAGTGTGTTTCGCATGATATTGAAGTTAAATCGTATGTTTCGCGTGCATTTAAAACTAATTCGTGTATTTCGCATGAATCTGAAGCTAAATTGTTCATTTCGCATGAATTTGAAGCTAAATCGTTCGTCTGAAATCGCTATTTCGCAAGAATTTGAGTCGAAATCGTGTATTTCGCATGATATTGACGTTAAATCGTTTGTGTCGCGTGGATTTGAAGCTAATTCGTGTATTTCGAATGAATCTGAAGCTAAATTGTTCATTTCGCATGAATTTGAAGCTAAATCGTTTGTTAAAAATCGCTATTTCGCACGAATTTGTAGGGATATCGTGTGCTTCGCTTGACATTGAATTTGAATAGTATGTTTCGCGTATATTTAAAACTAATTCGTGTATTTCGAATGAATCTGAAGCTAAATTGTTCATTTCGCATGAATTTGAAACTAAATCGTTTGTTTAAAATCGCTATTACGCTCGAATTTGAAGCGAAATCGTGTGTATCGCATGATATTGAAGTTAAATCGTATGTTTCGCGTGTATTTAAAACTAATTCGTGTAATTCGCATGAATCTGAAGCTAAATTGTTCATTCCGCTTGAATTTGAAGCTAAATCGTTCGTTTGAAATCGTTATTTCGCACGAATTTGAAGCGAAATCGTGTGTTTCGCATGATATTGAAGTTAAATCGTATGTTTCGTGTGTATTTAAAACTAATTCGTGTATTTCGCATGAATCTGAAGCTAAATTGTTCATTTCGCATGAATTTGAAGCTAAATCGTTCTTTTAAAATCGCTATTTCGCAAGAATTTGTAGCGAAATCGTGTGTTTCGCATGATATTGAAGCTAAATCGTTTGCCTCGCGTGGATTTGAAGCTAATTCGTGTATTTCGAATGAATCTGAAGCTAAATTGTACATTTCGCTGGAGTTTGAAGCTAAATCGTTTGTTTAATATTGCAATTTCGCACGAATTTGTGTCGAAATCGTGTATTTCGCATGATATTGTCTTTAAATCGTTTGTCTCGCGTGGATTCGAAGCTAATTCGTGTATTTCGAATGTATCTGGAGCTAAATTGTTCATTTCGCATGAATTTGATGATAAATCGTTTGTTTAAAATCGCTATTTCGCAAGAATTTGTAGCGAAATCGTGTATTTCGCATGATATTGACGTTAAATCGTTTGTCTCGCGTGAATTCGAAGCTAATACGTGTATTTCGAATGAATCTGAAGCTAAATTGTTCATTTCGCATGAATTTGAAACTAAATCGTTTGTTTAAAATCGCTATTTCGCACGTATTTGTAGGGATATCGTGTGTTTCTCATGATATTGAAGTTGAATAGTATGTTTCGCGTATATTTAAAACTAATTCGTGTATTTCGAATGTACCTGAAGCTAAATTGTTCATTTCGCATGAATTTGAAGCTAAATCGTTCGTTTGAAATCGTTATTTCGCACGAATTTGTAGCGGAATAGTGTGTTTCGCATGATATTGAAGTTAAATCGTATGAATCGCGTATATTTAAAACTAATTCTTGTATTTCGAATGAATCTGAACATAAATTGATCATTTCGCATGAATTTGAAGCTAAATCGTTCGTTTGAAATCGTTATTTCGCACGAATTTGAAGCGAAATCGTGTATTTCGCATGATATTGACGTTAAATCGTTTGTCTCGCGTGGATTCGAAGCTAATTCGTGTATTTCGCATGAATGTGAAGCTAAATTGTTCATTTCGCATGAATTTGAAGCTAAATCGTTCGTTTAAAATCGCTATTTCGCAAGAATTTGTAGCGAAATCGTGTGTTTCGCATGATATTGAAGCTAAATCGTTTGCCTCGCGTGGATTTGAAGCTAATTCGTGTATTTCGAATGAATCTGAAGCTAAATTGTACATTTCGCTTGAGTTTGAAGCTAAATCGTTTGTTAAAAATCGCTATTTCGCACGAATTTGTAGGGATATCGTGTGTTTCGCATGATATTGAAGTTGAATAGTATGTTTCGCATATATCTAAAACTAATTCGTGTATTTCGAATGAATCTGAATCTAAATTGTTCATTTCGCATGAATTTGAAACTAATTCGTTTGTTTAAAATCGCTATTTCGCAAGAATTTGTAGCGAAATCGTGTGTTTCGCATGATATTGACGCTAAATCGTTTGTCTCGCGTGGATTTGTAGCTAATTCGTGTATTTCGAATGAACCTGAAGCTAAATTGTTCATTTCGCATGAATTTGAAGCTAAATCGTTCGTTTGAAATCGTTATTTCGCACGAATTTGAAGCGAAATCGTGTATTTCGCATGATATTGACGTTAAATCGTTTGTCTCGCGTGGATTCGAATCTAATTCGTGTATTTCGCATGAATCTGAAGCTAAATTGTTCATTTCGCATGAATTTGAAGCTAAATCGTTCGTTTAAAATCGCTATTTCGCAAGAATTTGTAGCGAAATCGTGTGTTTCGCATGATATTGAAGCTAAATCGTTTGCCTCGCGTGGATTTGAAGCTGATGCGTGTATTTCGAATGAATCTGAAGCTAAATTGTTCATTTAGCTTGAGTTTGAAGCTAAATCGTTTGTTTAAAATTGCAATTTCGCACGAATTTGTGTCGAAATCGTGTATTTCGCATGATATTGTCTTTAAATCGTTTGTCTCGCGTGGATTCGAAGCTAATTCGTGTATTTCGAATGAATCTGAAGCTAAATTGTTCATTTCGCATGAATTTGAAGCTAAATCGTTTGTTAAAAATCGCTATTTCGCACGAATTTGTAGGGATATCATGTGTTTCGCATGATATTGAAGTTGAATAGTATGTTTCGCATATATTTAAAACTAATTCGTGTATTTCGAATGAATCTGAATCTAAATTGTTCATTTCGCATGAATTTGAAACTAAATCGTTTGTTTAAAATCGCTATTTCGCTCGAATTTGAAGCGAAATCGTGTGTTTCGCATGATATTGAAGTTAAATCGTATGTTTCGCGTGTATTTAAAACTAATTCGTGTAATTCGCATGAATCTGAAGCTAAATGTTCATTCCGCTTGAATTTGAAGCTAAATCGTTTGTTTGAAATCGTTATTTCGCACGAATTTGAAGCGAAATCGTCTGTTTCGCATGATATTGAAGTTAAATCGTTTGTTTCGCGTGGATTTGAAGCTGATGCGTGTATTTCGAATGAATCTGAAGCTAAATTGTTCATTTCGCATGAATTTGAAGCTAAATCGTTTGTTTAAAATCGCTATTCGCAAGAATTTGTAGCGAAATCGTGTGTTTCGTATGATATTGACGCTAAATCGTTTGTCTCGCGTGGATTTGAAGCTAATTCGTGTATTTCGAATGAACCTGCAGCTAAATTGTTCATTTCGCATGAATTTGAAGCTAAATCGTTCGTTTGAAATCGTTATTTCGCACGAATTTGAAGCGAAATCGTATATTTCGCATGATATTGACGTTAAATCGTTTGTCTCGCGTGGATTCGAAGCTAGTTCTTGTATTTCGAATGAATCTGAAGCTAAATTGTTCATTTCGCATGAATTTGAAGCTAAATCGTTCGTTTGAAATCGTTATTTCGCACGAATTTGAAGCGAAATCGTATGTTTCGCATGATATTGACGCTAAATCGTTTGTCTCGCGTGGATTTGAAGCTAATTCGTGTATTTCGAATGAATCTGAAGCTAAATAGATCATTTCGCATGAATTTGAAGCTAAATCGTTTGTTTAAAATCGCTATTTCGCAAGAATTTGTAGCGAAATCGTGTATTTCGCATGATATTGACGTTAAATCGTTTGTCTCGCGTGAATTCGAAGCTAATTCGTGTATTTCGAATGAATCTGAAGCTAAATTGTTCATTTCGCATGAATTTGAAACTAAATCGTTTGTTTAAAATCGCTATTTCGCACGTATTTGTAGGGATATCGTGTGTTTCGCATGATATTGAAGTTGAATAGTATGTTTCGCGTATATTTAAAACTAATTCGTGTATTTCGAATGTACCTGAAGCTAAATTGTTCATTTCGCATGAATTTGAAGCTAAATCGTTCGTTTGAAATCGTTATTTCGCACGAATTTGTAGCGGAATAGTGTGTTTCGCATGATATTGAAGTTAAATCGTATGTTTCGCGTGCATTTAAAACTAATTCGTGTATTTCGCATGAATCTGAAGCTAAATTGTTCATTTCGCATGAATTTGAAGCTAAATCGTTCGTCTGAAATCGCTATTTCGCAAGAATTTGAGTCGAAATCGTGTATTTCGCATGATATTGACGTTAAATCGTTTGTCTCGCGTGGATTCGAAGCTAATTCGTGTATTTCGAATGAATCTGAAGCTAAATTGTTCATTTTGCATGAATTTGAAGCTAAATCGTTTGTTTAAAATCGCTATTTCGCAAGAATTTGTAGCGAAATCGTGTGTTTCGCATGATATTGACGCTAAATCGTTTGTCTCGCGTGGATTTGAAGCTAATTCGTGTATTTCGAATGAACCTGCAGCTAAATTGTTCATTTCGCATGAATTTGAAGCTAAATCGTTCGTTTGAAATCGTTATTTCGCACGAATTTGAAGCGAAATCGTATATTTCGCATGATATTGACGTTAAATCGTTTGTCTCGCGCGGATTCGAAGCTAATTCTTGTATTTCGAATGAATCTGAAGCTAAATTGTTCATTTCGCATGAATTTGAAGCTAAATCGTTCGTTTGAAATCGTTATTTCGCACGAATTTGAAGCGAAATCGTGTGTTTCGCATGATATTGACGCTAAATCGTTTGTCTCGCGTGGATTTGAAGCTAATTCGTGTATTTCGAATGAATCTGAAGCTAAATTGATCATTTCGCATGAATTTGAAGCTAAATCGTTTGTTTAAAATCGCTATTTCGCAAGAATTTGTAGCGAAATCGTGTATTTCGCATGATATTGACGTTAAATCGTTTGTCTCGCGTGAATTCGAAGCTAATTCGTGTATTTCGAATGAATCTGAAGCTAAATTGTTCATTTCGCATGAATTTGAAACTAAATCGTTTGTTTAAAATCGCTATTTCGCACGTATTTGTAGGGATATCGTGTGTTTCGCATGATATTGAAGTTGAATAGTATGTTTCGCGTATATTTAAAACTAATTCGTGTATTTCGAATGTACCTGAAGCTAAATTGTTCATTTCGCATGAATTTGAAGCTAAATCGTTCGTTTGAAATCGTTATTTCGCACGAATTTGTAGCGGAATAGTGTGTTTCGCATGATATTGAAGTTAAATCGTATGTTTCGCGTGTATTTAAAACTAATTCGTGTAATTCGCATGAATCTGAAGCTAAATTGTTCATTCCGCTTGAATTTGAAGCTAAATCGTTCGTTTGAAATCGTTATTTCGCACGAATTTGAAGCGAAATCGAGTGTTTCGCATGATATTGAAGTTAAATCGTATGTTTCGTGTGTATTTAAAACTAATTCGTGTATTTCGCATGAATCTGAAGCTAAATTGTTCATTTCGCATGAATTTGAAGCTAAATCGTTCTTTTAAAATCGCTATTTCGCAAGAATTTGTAGCGAAATCGTGTGTTTCGCATGATATTGACGCTAAATCGTTTGTCTCGCGTGGATTTGAAGCTAATTCGTGTATTTCGAATGAACCTGAAGCTAAATTGTTCATTTCGCATGAATTTGAAGCTAAATCGTTCGTTTGAAATCGCTATTTCGCACGAATTTGAAGCGAAATCGTGTATTTCGCATGATATTGACGTTAAATCGTTTGTCTCGCGTGGATTCGAAGCTAATTCGTGTCTTTCGCATGAATCTGAAGCTAAATTGTTCATTTCACATGAATTTGAAGCTAAATCGTTCGTTTAAAATCGCTATTTCGCAAGAATTTGTAGCGAAATCGTGTGTTTCGCATGATATTGAAGCTAAATCGTTTGCCTCGCGTGGATTTGAAGCTAATTCGTGTATTTCGAATGAATCTGAAGCTAAATTGTACATTTCGCTTGAGTTTGAAGCTAAATCGTTTGTTTAAAATTGCAATTTCGCACGAATTTGTGTCGAAATCGTGTATTTCGCATGATATTGTCTTTAAATCGTTTGTCTCGCGTGGATTCGAAGCTAATTCGTGTATTTCGAATGAATCTGAAGCTAAATTGTTCATTTCGCATGAATTTGAAGCTAAATCGTTTGTTTAAAATCGCTATTTCGCAAGAATTTGTAGCGAAATCGTGTGTTTCGCATGATATTGACGCTAAATCGTTTGTCTCGCGTGGATTTGAAGCTAATTCGTGTATTTCGAATGAACCTGCAGCTAAATTGTTCATTTCGCATGAATTTGAAGCTAAATCGTTTGTTTAAAATCGCTATTTCGCAAGAATTTGTAGCGAAATCGTGTATTTCGCATGATATTGACGTTAAATCGTTTGTGTCGCGTGGATTTGAAGCTAATTCGTGTATTTCGAATGAATCTGAAGCTAAATTGTTCATTTCGCATGAATTTGAAGCTAAATCGTTTGTTAAAAATCGCTATTTCGCACGAATTTGTAGGGATATCGTGTGTTTCGCTTGATATTGAAGTTGAATAGTATGTTTCGCGTATATTTAAAACTAATTCGTGTATTTCGAATGAATCTGAAGCTAAATTGTTCATTTCGCATGAATTTGAAACTAAATCGTTTGTTTAAAATCGCTATTACGCTCGAATTTGAAGCGAAATCGTGTGTATCGCATGATATTGAAGTTAAATCGTATGTTTCGCGTGTATTTAAAACTAATTCGTGTAATTCGCATGAATCTGAAGATAAATTGTTCATTCCGCTTGAATTTGAAGCTAAATCGTTCGTTTGAAATCGTTATTTCGCACGAATTTGAAGCGAAATCGTGTGTTTCGCATGATATTGAAGTTAAATCGTATGTTTCGTGTGTATTTAAAACTAATTCGTGTATTTCGCATGAGTCTGAATCTAAATTGTTCATTTCGCATGAATTTGAAGCTAAATCGTTCTTTTAAAATCGCTATTTCGCAAGAATTTGTAGCGAAATCGTGTGTTTCGCATGATATTGACGCTAAATCGTTTGTCTCGCGTGGATTTGAAGCTAATTCGTGTATTTCGAATGAACCTGAAGCTAAATTGTTCATTTCGCATGAATTTGAAGCTAAATCGTTTGTTAAAAATCGCTATTTCGCACGAATTTGAAGCGAAATCGTGTGTTTCGCATGATATTGACGCTAAATCGTTTGTTTCGCCTGCATTTGAAGCTATATCACTGATATTCGCAAGAATTTGAAGCTAAATCTTTCGCTTCGCATGGATTTGAAGATAAGTATTCTACTTCGCATTGATTGGAATCTAAATCATGTGTTTTGCATGGATTTGAAGCTAACTGGTTTGTTTCGTCTGCATTTGAAGCTATATTATTTATTTCGATAGTATCAGAATCTAAACCATTTGTTCCGCATAGATTTGAAGCTAAGTGTTCTACTTCGCATTGATTTGAAGCAAAATAATGGGTTACGCATGGATTTGAAGCCAAGCCTTCTACTTCGCATTGATTTGAAGCTAATTCATTTGTTTCGCTTGGATTTGAAGCTAAACCATGTGTTTCGCATGAATTTGAAACTAAATCATGAGTTTCCATGAATTTCAATCTATCGCGATTGATTCGCCTGCATTTGAAGCTATTTCATTTATATCTCAAGTATTTGAAGGTAACTCATATATTTCGCATGGATTTGAAGCTAAGCTTTCAACTTCGCATTAATTTGAATCTAAATCATGTGTTTCCCTTGAATTTGAAGCTTACTCGTTTGTTTCGTATGCAGTTGAAGCTAAGTCATGTTTATCACAATTATCAGAAGCTAAACCATTTGTTTCACAAGAATATGAAGCTAAACCATTTGTTACGCATGAATTTGAATCTAAATCGTGTGCCGCCCATGGAATTGATGCTAAATCATGTGTTTCGCATGGATTTGAAGCTAAGCCTTCTACGTCGCACTGGTTTGTAACTAAATTATGTGTTTCGCCTGCATTTGATGCTAAATAATGTTTATCACAAGTATCGGAATCTAAACCATTTGTTTCGCAAGAATATGAAGCTAAACCATGTGTTTCGCATGAATTAGAAGCTAACTCATGTGTTTCACATAGATTTGAAGCTAACTCGTTTATTTCGCCTGCATTTGAAGCTATATCATTTATATCGCAAGTATATGAAGCTAAATCATTTGTGTTGCATGGCTTTGAAGCTAACTCGTTTGTTTCGCCTGCATTGAAGCTATATCACTTCTATCGCAAGTATTTGAAGCTAAATCATTTGTGTCGCATGGATTTGAAGCTAAGCCTTCGTCTGCGCATTGATTTGGAACTAAATCATGTGATTCGCTTGGATTTGAAGGTAACTCGTTTGTTTCGCCTGCATTTGAAGCTATATCAATTATATCACAAGTATTTGAAGCTAAATCATTTGTGTCGCATGGATTTGAGGACAAGCCTTCTACTTCGCATTGATTTGAAGCTAAATCATGTGTTTCGCATGGATTTGAAGCTAACTCGTTTTTCTCGCCTGCATTTGAAGCTATATCACTGATATTCGCAAGAATTTGAAGCTAAATCTTTCGCTTCGCATGGATTTGAAGATAAGTCTTCTACTTCGCATTGATTGGAATCTAAATCATGTCATTTGCATGGATTTGAAGCTAACTGGTTTGTTTCTCATGCAGTTGAAGCTAAATCATGTATTTCACAAGTATTTGAAGCTAAACCATTTGTTCCGCATAGATTTGAAGCTAAGTGTTCTACTTCGCATTGATTTGAAACAAAATAATGCGTTTCGCATGGATTTGAAGCCAAGCCTTCTACTTCGCATTGATTTGAAGATAAATCATGTGTTTGGCTTGGATTTGAAGCTAACTCATTTGTTTCGCATGCAGTTGAATCCAAATCATGTATATCACAAGTATTTGAAACTAAACCATTTGATTCGCATGGATTTGAAGCTAAGCCTTCTACGTTGCATTGAATTGAAGCTAACTCGTGTGTATTGCTCGGATTTGAAGCAAACTTGTTTGTTTCGCATGCAGTTGAAGTTAAATCATGAATATCACAAGTATTTTAAGATAAACCGGTTGCTTCGCATTGATTTGAAGCTAAGCCTTTTACTTCGAATTGATTTGAATTTAAATCATGTGTTTCCCTTGGATTTGAAGCTAACTCGTTTGTTTCGCATGAATTTGAAGCTAAATCATGTGTATCGCATGAATTTAAACCTAAATCATGTGTTTCGCATGAGTTTGACGCTAAATCATGCATTTCGCATGCATTATAAGCGAACTTATGTGTATCGGAATAATTTAAAGCGAAATCATGCGTTCCGCATGAATTTGAAGCTAAATCATGTTTTTCGCTTGGTTTTAAAGCCAACTCGTTTGTTTCGCACGCGGTTGAAGCTAAATCATGTTTATCACAAGTATATGAAGCTAAACCATTTGTTTCGCAAGAATATGAAGCTAAACCATGTATTTCGCTTGGATTTGAAGCTAAATCATGTGTTTCGCATGTATCTGAAGCTAACTCGTTTGTTTCGTGTGCATTTGAAGCTAACTCGTTTGTTTCGCCTGCATTTCAAAACTATATCACTTATATCGCAAGTATCTGAACCTAAATCATTTGTGTCGCATGTATTTGAAGTAGAATCTTCTACATCGCATCGATTTGAAGCTTAATCATGTGCTTCGCATGGATTTGAAGCTAACTCGTTTGTTTCGTCTGCATTTGACGCTATATCACTTATATCGCAAGCATCTGAACCTAAATCAATTGTTTCTCACGGATTTGATCAAAGCCTTCTACCACGCATTGATTTGAAGCTAAATCATGTGTATCGCATGGATTTTGAAGCTAACTCGTTTGATTCGTCTCCATTTGAAGCTGTATCACTTATATCCCAAGTGTTTGAAGCTAAATCTTTTTGTTTTGAACGGATTTGAAGCTAAACATTCTACATCGCATTGATTTGAATCTAAATCATGTGTTTCGATTGGATTTGAAGCTAAACCTTCTACATCTCCTTGATATGAAGCTAAATCATGTATTTCGCTTGGATTTGAAGCTAACTGGTTTGTTTCGTCTGCATTTGAAGCTATATTACTTATTTCGATAGTATCAGAATCTAAACCATTTGTTCCGCATAGATTTGAAGCTAAGTGTTCTACTTCGCATTGATTTGAAGCAAAATAATGCGTTACGCATGGATTTGAAGCCAAGCCTTCTACTTCGCATTGATTTGAAGCTAAATCATTTGTTTCGCTTGGATTTGAAGCTAAACCATGTGTTTCGCATGAATTTGAAACTAAATCATGAGTTTCCATGAATTTCAATCTATCGCGATTGATTCGCCTGCATTTGAAGCTATTTCATTTATATCTCAAGTATTTGAAGGTAACTCATATATTTCGCATGGATTTGAAGCTAAGCTTTCAACTTCGCATTAATTTGAATCTAAATCATGTGTTTCCCTTGAATTTGAAGCTTACTCGTTTGTTTCGTATGCAGTTGAAGCTAAGTCATGTTTATCACAATTATCAGAAGCTAAACCATTTGTTTCACAAGAATATGAAGCTAAACCATTTGTTACGCATGAATTTGAATCTAAATCGTGTGCCGCCCATGGAATTGATGCTAAATCATGTGTTTCGCATGGATTTGAAGCTAAGCCTTCTACGTCGCACTGGTTTGTAACTAAATTATGTGTTTCGCCTGCATTTGATGCTAAATAATGTTTATCACAAGTATCGGAATCTAAACCATTTGTTTCGCAAGAATATGAAGCTAAACCATGTGTTTCGCATGAATTAGAAGCTAACTCATGTGTTTCACATAGATTTGAAGCTAACTCGTTTATTTCGCCTGCATTTGAAGCTATATCATTTATATCGCAAGTATATGAAGCTAAATCATTTGTGTTGCATGGCTTTGAAGCTAACTCGTTTGTTTCGCCTGCATTGAAGCTATATCACTTCTATCGCAAGTATTTGAAGCTAAATCATTTGTGTCGCATGGATTTGAAGCTAAGCCTTCGTCTGCGCATTGATTTGGAACTAAATCATGTGATTCGCTTGGATTTGAAGGTAACTCGTTTGTTTCGCCTGCATTTGAAGCTATATCAATTATATCACAAGTATTTGAAGCTCAATCATTTGTGTCGCATGGATTTGAGGACAAGCCTTCTACTTCGCATTGATTTGAAACTAAACCATGTGTTTCGCTTGGATTTGAAGCTAATTCGTTTGTTTCACCTGCATTTGAACCTTTCTCAATTATATCGCAAAATATTTGTAGCTAAATAAATTGTGTCGCATGGATTTGAAGCTACTCCTTCTACTTCGCATTGATTTGAAGCAAAATCATGTGTTCGCGCGGATTTGAAGCTAAGCCTTCTACATCGCATTGATTTGAAGCTAAATCATTTGTTTCGCTTGGATTTGAAGCTAAACCATGTGTTTCGTATGAATTTGAAACTAAATCATGAGTTTCCATGAATTTCAATCTATCCCGTTTGTTTCGCCTGCATTTGAAGCTACTTCATTTATATCTCAAGTAGTTGAAGGTAACTCATATATTTCGCATGGATTTGAAGCTAAGCCTTCTACTTCGCATTGATTTGAAACCAAATCATGTGTTTCGCTTGGATTTGAAGCTAACTCGTTCGTTTCGACTGCATTTGAAGCTATATCAATTATATCGCAAGTATTTGAAGCTAAATTATTTGTGTCACATGGCTTTGAATCTAACTCGTTTGTTTCGCCTGCATTTGAAGCTACATCAATTATATCGCAAGTATTTGAAGCTAAATCATTTGTGTCGCATGGCTTTGAGGATAAGCCTTCTACTTCGCATTGATTTGAAACTAAACCATGTGTTTCGCTTGGATTTGAAGCTAACTCGTTTGTTTCGCCTGCATTTGAAGCTATATCATTTATATCGCAAGTATATGAAGCTAAACCATTTGTTTCACAAGAATATGAAGCTAAACCATGTGTTTCGCATGTGTTTGGAGCTAAATCATGTGGTTCGCATGGATTTGAAGCTAAGCCTTCTACTTCGCATTGATTTGGTACTAAATCATGTGTTTCGCATGGATTTGAAGCTAAGACTTCTACTTCGCATTGATTTGAAACTAAATCATGTGTTTCGCTTGGATTTGAAGCTAACTCGTTTGTTTCGCCTGCATTTCAAGCTTTATCAATTATATCGCAAAATATTTGAAGCCAAATCTTTCGCTTCGCATGGATTTGAAGATAAGTCTTCTACTTCGCATTGATTTGAAGGTAAATCATGTGTTTCGCTTGGATTTGAAGCTAACTCGTTTGTTTCGCCTGCATTTGTAGCTACATCATTTATATCGCAAGTATTGTGAAGCTAAATCATTTGTTTCGCATGGATTTGTAGCTAAGCATTCTAATTCGAATTGATTTGAAACTAAATCATGTGATTCGCTTGGATTTGAAGCTAAATCATGTGCTTCGCACAGATTTGAAGCTAACTCGTTTGTTTCGCCTGCATTTGAAGCTGTATCAATCATAACGCAAGTATTTGAAGCTAAATCATTTGTGTCGCATGGCTTTGAAGATAAGCCATCTACTTTGCATTAATTTGAAGGTAAATCATGTGTTTCGCTTGGATTTGAAGGTAACTCGTTTGTTTCGCCAGCATTTGAAGCTAAATCATGTTTATCACAATTATCTGAATCTAAACCATTTGTTTCGCAAGAATATGAAGCTAAACCATGTGTTTCGCATGAATTTGAAGCTAAATCATGTGTTTCACATAGATTTGATGCTAACTCGTTTGTTTCGCCTGCATTTGAAGCTATATCAATTATATCGCAAGTATTTGAAGCTAAATCATTTGTGTCGCATGGATTTGAGGATAAGCCTTCTACTTCGCATTGATTTGAAACTAAACCATGTGTTTCGCTTGGATTTGAAGCTAATTCGTTTGTTTCGCCTGCATTTGAACCTTTCTCAATTATATCGCAAAATATTTGTAGCTAAATAAATTGTGTCTCATGGATTTGAAGCTACTCCTTCTACTTCGCATTGATTTGAAGCAAAATCATGTGTTCGCGCGGATTTGAAGCTAAGCCTTCTACATCGCATTCATTTGAAGCTAAATCATTTGTTTCGCTTGGATTTGAAGCTAAACCATGTGTTTCGTATGAATTTGAAACTAAATCATGAGTTTCCATGAATTTCAATCAATCCCGTTTGTTTCGCCTGCATTTGAAGCTACTTCATTTATATCTCAAGTAGTTGAAGGTAACTCATATATTTCGCATGGATTTGAAGCTAAGCTTTCAACTTCGCATTGATTTGAAACTAAATAATGTGTTTCCCTTGAATTTGAAGCTAACTCGTATGTTTCGTATGCAGTTGAAGCTAAATCATGTTTATCACAATTATCTGAAGCTAAACCATTTGTTTCACAAGAATGTGAAGCTAAACCATTTGTTATGCATGAATTTGAATCTAAATCATGTGTTTCCCATGGATTTGATGCTAAATCATGTGTATCGCATGGATTTGATGCTAAGCCTTCTGCTTCGCATTGATTTGAAGCTAAAACATGTCTTACGCATGGATTTGAAGCTAAATCATGTGTTTCGCATGGATTTGAAGCTAAGCCATCTACGTCGCATTGATTTGTGACTAAATTATGTGTTTCGCATGCATTTGAAGCTAACTCGTTTGTTTCGCCTGCATTTGAAGCTATATCATTTATATCGCAAGTATATGAAGTTAAACCATGTGTTTCGCTTGGATTTGAAGCTAAATCATGTGTTTCGCATGGATTTGAAACTAACTCGTTTGTTTCGCCTGCATTTGAAGCTACATCATGTTTATCACAAGTATTGGAATCTAAAACATGTGTTTAGCATGAATTTGATGCTAACTCATGTGTTTCACATAGATTTGAAGCTAACTCGTTTGTTTCGCCTGCATTTGAAGTTACATCAATTATATCGCAAGTATTTGAAGCTAAATCATTTGTGTCGCATGGCTTTGAGTATAAGCCTTCTACTTCGCATTGATTTGAAACTAAACCATGTGTTTTGCTTGGATTTGAAGCTAACTCGTTTGTTTCGCCTGCATTTGTAGCTATATCATTTATATCGCAAGTATATGAAGCTAAACCATTTGTTTCGCAAGAATATGAAGCTAAACCATGTGTTTCGCATGTGTTTGGAGCTAAATCATGTGGTTCGCATGGATTTGAAGCTAAGCCTTCTACTTCGCATTGATTTGGTACTAAATCATGTGTTTCGCATGGATTTGAAGCTAAGACTTCTACTTCGCATTGATTTGAAACTAAATCATGTGTTTCGCTTGGATTTGAAGCTAACTCGTTTGTTTCACCTGCATTTCAAGCTTTATCAATTATATCGCAAAATATTTGAAGCTAAATAAATTGCGTCGCATGGATTTGAAGCTTCTCCTTCTACTTCGCATTAATTTGAAGCAATATCATATGATTCCCTTGGATTTGAAGCTAACTCGTTTGTTTCGCATAAATTTGAAGCTAAATCATGTGTTACGCTTGGATTGGAAGCTAACTCGTTTGTTTCGCATGCAGTTGAAGATAAATCATGTGTTTCGCATGCATCTGAAGATAACTCGTTTCTTTCGCCTGCATTTGAAGCTATTTCATTTATATCACAACTATTTGAAGGTAAATCATTTGTTTCGAATGGATTTGTAGCTAATCCTACAACTTCGCATTGATTTGAAGTTAAATCATGTGTTTCGCATGGATTGGAAGCTAACTCGTTTGTTTCGCATGCAGTTGAAGCTAAATCATGTATATCACAAGTATTTGAAGCTAAACCATTTGATTCGCACAGACGTGAATCTAAGCGTTCTACTTCGCATTGATTTGAAGCTGAATCATCTGTTTCGCTTGGATTTGAAGCTAACTCGTTTGATTCATCTGCTTTTGAAGCTATATCACTTATATCCCAAGTGTTTGGAGCTAAATCATTTAATGCACATCGATTTGAAGCTAAGCCTTCTACTTCGCTTTGATTTGAAGGTAAATCATTTGTTTCGCATGGATTTGAAGCTAACTCGTTTGATTCGCCTCCATTTGAAACTACATCGCTTATATTCGCAAGTATTTGAAGCCAAATCAGTTGTTTCGCATGGATTTGAAGCTAAGCCTTCTACTTGGCATTGAAATGAAGCTAAATTATGTGTTTCGCATGGATTTCAAGCTAAGCTCTCTACTTCGCATTGATTTGAAGCTAAATCATGTGTTTCGCATGGATTTGAAGCTAACTCGTTTTTCTCGCCTGCATTTGAAGCTATATCACTGATATTCGCAAGAATTTGAAGCTAAATCTTTCGCTTCGCATGGATTTGAAGATAAGTCTTCTACTTCGCATTGATTGGAATCTAAATCATGTCATTTGCATGGATTTGAAGCTAACTGGTTTGTTTCTCATGCAGTTGAAGCTAAATCATGTATTTCACAAGTATTTGAAGCTAAACCGTTTGTTCCGCATAGATTTGAAGCTAAGTGTTCTACTTCGCATTGATTTGAAACAAAATAATGCGTTTCGCATGGATTTGAAGCCAAGCCTTCTACTTCGCATTGATTTGAAGATAAATCATGTGTTTGGCTTGGATTTGAAGCTAACTCATTTGTTTCGCATGCAGTTTAATCCAAATCATGTATATCACAAGTATTTGAAACTAAACCATTTGATTCGCATGGATTTGAAGCTAAGCCTTCTACGTTGCATTGAATTGAAGCTAACTCGTGTGTATTGCTCGGATTTGAAGCAAACTTGTTTGTTTCGCATGCAGTTGAAGTTAAATCATGAATATCACAAGTATTTTAAGATAAACCGGTTGCTTCGCATTGATTTGAAGCTAAGCCTTTTACTTCGAATTGATTTGAATTTAAATCATGTGTTTCCCATGGATTTGAAGCTAACTCGTTTGTTTCGCATGAATTTGAAGCTAAATCATGTGTATCGCATGAATTTAAACCTAAATCATGTGTTTCGCATGAGTTTGACGATAAATCATGCATTTCGCATGCATTATAAGCGAACTTATGTGTATCGGAATAATTTAAAGCGAAATCATGCGTTCCGCATGAATTTGAAGCTAAATCATGTTTTTCGCTTGGTTTTAAAGCCAACTCGTTTGTTTCGCACGCGGTTGAAGCTAAATCATGTTTATCACAAGTATATGAAGCTAAACCATTTGTTTCGCAAGAATATGAAGCTAAACCATGTATTTCGCTTGGATTTGAAGCTAAATCATGTGTTTCGCATGTATCTGAAGCTAACTCGTTTGTTTCGTGTGCATTTGAAGCTAACTCGTTTGTTTCGCCTGCATTTGAAGCTAAATCATGTTTATCACTAGTATCGGAATCTAAACCATATGTTTCGCAAAAATATGAAGCTAATCCATGTGTTTCGCATGAATTTGAAGCTAAACCATTTGTTTCGCATTGATTTGAAGCTAACGCGATTTTTTCGCCTGCATTTGAAGCTATATCAATTATATCGCAAGTATTTGAAGCTAAATCATTTGTGTCGCATGGCTTTGAAGCTAAACCTCCTACTTCGCATTGATTTGAAACTAAATCATGTGTTTCGCTGGGATTTGAAGCTAACTCGTTTGTTTCGCCTGCATTTGAAGATTTATCAATTATATCGCAAGTATTTGAAGCTAAACCATTTGTTTCGCATTGATTTGATGCTAAGGCTTCAACTTCGCATTGATTTGAAGCTAGATCATTTGTTTCCCTTGCATTTGAAGCTAACGCGATTGTTTCGCCTGCATTTGAAGCTATATCAATTATATCGCAAGTATTTGAAGGTAAATCGTTTGTGTCGCATAGCTTTGAAGCTAAACCTCCCACTTCGCATTGATTTGAAACTAAATCATGTGTTTCGCTTGGATTTGAAGCTAACTCGTTTGTTTCCCCTGCATTTGAAGCTAAATCAATTATACCGCAAGTATTTGAAGCTGAAACATTTGTGTCGCATGGCTTTGAGGATAAGCCTTCTACTTCGCATTAATTTGAAGGTAAATCGTGTGTTTCGCTTGGATTTGAAGCTAAATCATGTGTTTTGCACAGATTTGAAGCTAACTCGTTTGTTTCGCCTGCATTTGAAGCTGTATCAATTATAACGCAAGTATTTGAAGCTAAATCATTTGTGTCGCGTGGCTTCGAAGATAAGCCATCTACTTTGCATTATTTTGAAACTAAATCATGTGTTTCGCTTGGATTTGAAGCTAACTCGTTTGTTTCGCCTGCATTTGAAGCTATATCTATTATATCGCAAGTATTTGAATCTAAATCATTTGTGTTGCATGGCTTTGAAGCTAACTCGTTTGTTTCGCCTGAATTGAAGCTATATCACTTCTATCGCAAGTATTTGAAGCTAAACGATTTGTGTCGCATGGCTTTGAGGATAAGCCATCTACTTCGCATTGATTTTAAATTAAACCATGTTTTTCGCTTCGATTTGAAGCTAACTCGTTTGTTTCGCATGCGGTTGAAGCTAAATCATGTTTATCACAAGTATATGAAGGTAAACCATTTGTTTCGCAAGAATATGAAGCTAAACCATGTGTTTCGCTTGGATTTGAAGCTAAATCATGTGTTTCGCATGGACATGAAACTAACTCGTTTGTTTCGCCTGCATTTGAAGCTAAATCATGTTTATCACAAGTATCTGAAGCTAAACCACTTGTTTCGCAAGCATATGAAGCTAAACCACGTGTTTCGCATGAATTTGAAGCTAAATCATGTGTTTCGCATAGACTTGAAGCTAACTCGTTTGTTTCGCCTGTATTTGAAGCTATATCACTTCTATCGCAGGTATTTGAAGCTAAATCATACGTATGGCATCGATTTGAAGCTAAGCCTTCTACTTCGCATTGATTTGAAGCTAAATCGTGTGTTTCGCTTGGATTATAAACTAACTCGTTTGTTTCGCATGCATTTGAAGCAGTATCACTTATATTCGCAAGTATTTGAAGCTAAGTCATTTGTTTCGCATGGATATGAAGCTAAGCCACCTACTTCGCATTGATTTGAAGCTAAATCATGTGTCTCGCTTGGTTTTAAAGCTAGCTCGTTTGTTTCGCATGCGGTTGAAGCTAAATCATGTTTATCACAAGTATATGAAGCTAAACCATTTGTTTCGCAAGAATATGAAGCTAAACCACGTGTTTCGCTTGGATTTGAAGCTAAATCATGTGTTTCGCATGGATCTGAAACTAACTCGTATGTTTCGCCTGCATTTGAAGATAAATCATGTTTATCACAAGTATCTGAATCTAAACCATTTGTTTCGCAACAATATGAAGCTAAACCACGTGTTTCGCATGAATTTGAAGCTAAATCATTCGTATGGCTTCGATTTGAAGCTAAGCCTTCTACTTCGCATTGATTTGAAGCTAAATCGTGTGTTTCTCTTGGATTTTAAACTAACTCGTTTGTTTCGCATGCAGTTGAAGCTAAATCATGTTTATCACAAGTATCTGAAGCTAAGCCACTTGTTTCGCAAGCATATGAAACTAAACCATGTGCTTCGCATTGATTTGAAGCTAAATCATGTGTTCCGCATGGATTTGAAGCTAACTCGTTTGTTTTACCTACATTTGAAGGTATATCGTTTATATCGCAAGTATTTGAAGCTACATCATTTGTTTCGTATGAATTTTAAGCTAAATCATGTGCTTCGCATGGAATTGAAGCTACCTGGTTTGTTTCGCCTGCATTTGAAGCTAGATCACTTGTATCGCAAGTATTTGAATATAAATCATTTGTTTCGTATGAATTTTAAGCTAAATCATGTATTTCGCATGGAATTGAAGCTACCTGGTTTGTTACGCCTGCATTTGAAGCTATATCATTTACGTCGCAAGTATTTGAAGATAAATCATTTGTTTCGCATGGATTTGAAGATAAGCCACCTACTTTGCATTAATTTGAAGGTAAATCATGTGTTTCGTATGGATTTGAAGCTAACTCGTTTGTTTCGCCTCCATTTGAAGCTACATCATTTAATCGCAGGTATTTGAAGCTAAATCATTCGTATGGCATCGATTTGAAGCTAAGCCTTCTACTTCGCATTGATTTGAAGCTAAATCGTGTGTTTCGCTTGGATTTTAAACTAACTCGTTTGTTTCGCATGCAGTTGAAGCTAAATCATGTTTATCACAAGTATCTGAAGCTAAACCACTTGTTACGCAAGTATAAGAAGCTAAACCATGTGCTTCGCATTGATTGGAAGCTAAATCTTGTGTTCCGCATGGATCTGAAGCTAACTCGTTTGTTTTGCCTGCATTTGATGTTATATCATTTATAACGCAAGTATTTGAAGCTAAATCATTTGTTTCGTATGTATTTTAAGCTAAATCATGTGTTTCGCATGGGATTGAAGCTACCTGGTTGTTTCGCCTGCATTTGAAGCTATACCATTTACGTCGCAAGTATTTGAAGCTAAATCATTTCTTTCGCATGGATTTGAAGTTAAGCCATCCACTTCGCATTGATTTGAAACTAAATCATTTGTGTCGCATGACTTTGAAGATAAACCTTCTACTTTGCATTAATTTCAAGGTAAATCATGTGTTTCCTATGTATTTGAAGCTAACTCGTTTGTTTCGCCTGCATTTGAAGCTATATCATTTAATCGCAAGTATGTGAAGCTAAATAATCTGTTTCGCATGAATTTTAAGCTAAATCATGTGTTTCGCATGGAATTGAAGCTACCTGGTTTGTTTCGCCTGCATTTGAAGCTAAATCATGTTTATCACAAGTATCTGAATCTAAACCATTTGTTTCGCAGGCATATGAAGCTAAACCATGTGCTTCGCATTGATTTGAAGCTAAATCATGTGTTCCGCATGGATTTGAAGCTAACTCGTTTGTTTTACCTACATTTGAAGGTATATCGTTTATATCGCAAGTATTTGAAGCTAAATCATTTGCTTCGTATGAATTTTAAGCTAAATCATGTGTTTCGCATGGAATTGAAGCTACCTGGTTTGTTTCGCCTGCATTTGAAGCTAGATCACTTGTATCGCAAGTATTTGAAGGTAAATCATTTGTTTCGCATGGATTTGAAGTTAAGCCATCTACTTCGCATTGATTTGAAACTAAATCATGTGTTTCGCTTGGATTTGAAGCTAACTCGTTTGTTTCGCATGCGGTTGAAGCTATATCAATTATATAACAAGTATTTGAAGCTAAGTCATTTGTGTCGCATGGATTTGAGGATAAGCCTTCTACTTCGCATTGATTTGAAACTAAACCATGTGTTTCGCTTGGATTTGAAGCTAATTCGTTTGTTTCGCCTGCATTTGAACCTTTCTCAATTATATCGCAAAATATTTGTAGCTAAATAAATTGTGTCTCATGGATTTGAAGCTACTCCTTCTACTTCGCATTGATTTGAAGCAAAATCATGTGTTCGCGCGGATTTGAAGCTAAGCCTTCTACATCGCATTCATTTGAAGCTAAATCATTTGTTTCGCTTGGATTTGAAGCTAAACCATGTGTTTCGTATGAATTTGAAACTAAATCATGAGTTTCCATGAATTTCAATCAATCCCGTTTGTTTCGCCTGCATTTGAAGCTACTTCATTTATATCTCAAGTAGTTGAAGGTAACTCATATATTTCGCATGGATTTGAAGCTAAGCTTTCAACTTCGCATTGATTTGAAACTAAATAATGTGTTTCCCTTGAATTTGAAGCTAACTCGTATGTTTCGTATGCAGTTGAAGCTAAATCATGTTTATCACAATTATCTGAAGCTAAACCATTTGTTTCACAAGAATGTGAAGCTAAACCATTTGTTATGCATGAATTTGAATCTAAATCATGTGTTTCCCATGGATTTGATGCTAAATCATGTGTATCGCATGGATTTGATGCTAAGCCTTCTGCTTCGCATTGATTTGAAGCTAAAACATGTCTTACGCATGGATTTGAAGCTAAATCATGTGTTTCGCATGGATTTGAAGCTAAGCCATCTACGTCGCATTGATTTGTGACTAAATTATGTGTTTCGCATGCATTTGAAGCTAACTCGTTTGTTTCGCCTGCATTTGAAGCTATATCATTTATATCGCAAGTATATGAAGTTAAACCATGTGTTTCGCTTGGATTTGAAGCTAAATCATGTGTTTCGCATGGATTTGAAACTAACTCGTTTGTTTCGCCTGCATTTGAAGCTACATCATGTTTATCACAAGTATTGGAATCTAAAACATGTGTTTAGCATGAATTTGATGCTAACTCATGTGTTTCACATAGATTTGAAGCTAACTCGTTTGTTTCGCCTGCATTTGAAGTTACATCAATTATATCGCAAGTATTTGAAGCTAAATCATTTGTGTCGCATGGCTTTGAGTATAAGCCTTCTACTTCGCATTGATTTGAAACTAAACCATGTGTTTTGCTTGGATTTGAAGCTAACTCGTTTGTTTCGCCTGCATTTGTAGCTATATCATTTATATCGCAAGTATATGAAGCTAAACCATTTGTTTCGCAAGAATATGAAGCTAAACCATGTGTTTCGCATGTGTTTGGAGCTAAATCATGTGGTTCGCATGGATTTGAAGCTAAGCCTTCTACTTCGCATTGATTTGGTACTAAATCATGTGTTTCGCATGGATTTGAAGCTAAGACTTCTACTTCGCATTGATTTGAAACTAAATCATGTGTTTCGCTTGGATTTGAAGCTAACTCGTTTGTTTCACCTGCATTTCAAGCTTTATCAATTATATCGCAAAATATTTGAAGCTAAATAAATTGCGTCGCATGGATTTGAAGCTTCTCCTTCTACTTCGCATTAATTTGAAGCAATATCATATGATTCCCTTGGATTTGAAGCTAACTCGTTTGTTTCGCATAAATTTGAAGCTAAATCATGTGTTACGCTTGGATTGGAAGCTAACTCGTTTGTTTCGCATGCAGTTGAAGATAAATCATGTGTTTCGCATGCATCTGAAGATAACTCGTTTCTTTCGCCTGCATTTGAAGCTATTTCATTTATATCACAACTATTTGAAGGTAAATCATTTGTTTCGAATGGATTTGTAGCTAATCCTACAACTTCGCATTGATTTGAAGTTAAATCATGTGTTTCGCATGGATTGGAAGCTAACTCGTTTGTTTCGCATGCAGTTGAAGCTAAATCATGTATATCACAAGTATTTGAAGCTAAACCATTTGATTCGCACAGACGTGAATCTAAGCGTTCTACTTCGCATTGATTTGAAGCTGAATCATCTGTTTCGCTTGGATTTGAAGCTAACTCGTTTGATTCATCTGCTTTTGAAGCTATATCACTTATATCCCAAGTGTTTGGAGCTAAATCATTTAATGCACATCGATTTGAAGCTAAGCCTTCTACTTCGCTTTGATTTGAAGGTAAATCATTTGTTTCGCATGGATTTGAAGCTAACTCGTTTGATTCGCCTCCATTTGAAACTACATCGCTTATATTCGCAAGTATTTGAAGCCAAATCAGTTGTTTCGCATGGATTTGAAGCTAAGCCTTCTACTTGGCATTGAAATGAAGCTAAATTATGTGTTTCGCATGGATTTCAAGCTAAGCTCTCTACTTCGCATTGATTTGAAGCTAAATCATGTGTTTCGCATGGATTTGAAGCTAACTCGTTTTTCTCGCCTGCATTTGAAGCTATATCACTGATATTCGCAAGAATTTGAAGCTAAATCTTTCGCTTCGCATGGATTTGAAGATAAGTCTTCTACTTCGCATTGATTGGAATCTAAATCATGTCATTTGCATGGATTTGAAGCTAACTGGTTTGTTTCTCATGCAGTTGAAGCTAAATCATGTATTTCACAAGTATTTGAAGCTAAACCGTTTGTTCCGCATAGATTTGAAGCTAAGTGTTCTACTTCGCATTGATTTGAAACAAAATAATGCGTTTCGCATGGATTTGAAGCCAAGCCTTCTACTTCGCATTGATTTGAAGATAAATCATGTGTTTGGCTTGGATTTGAAGCTAACTCATTTGTTTCGCATGCAGTTTAATCCAAATCATGTATATCACAAGTATTTGAAACTAAACCATTTGATTCGCATGGATTTGAAGCTAAGCCTTCTACGTTGCATTGAATTGAAGCTAACTCGTGTGTATTGCTCGGATTTGAAGCAAACTTGTTTGTTTCGCATGCAGTTGAAGTTAAATCATGAATATCACAAGTATTTTAAGATAAACCGGTTGCTTCGCATTGATTTGAAGCTAAGCCTTTTACTTCGAATTGATTTGAATTTAAATCATGTGTTTCCCATGGATTTGAAGCTAACTCGTTTGTTTCGCATGAATTTGAAGCTAAATCATGTGTATCGCATGAATTTAAACCTAAATCATGTGTTTCGCATGAGTTTGACGATAAATCATGCATTTCGCATGCATTATAAGCGAACTTATGTGTATCGGAATAATTTAAAGCGAAATCATGCGTTCCGCATGAATTTGAAGCTAAATCATGTTTTTCGCTTGGTTTTAAAGCCAACTCGTTTGTTTCGCACGCGGTTGAAGCTAAATCATGTTTATCACAAGTATATGAAGCTAAACCATTTGTTTCGCAAGAATATGAAGCTAAACCATGTATTTCGCTTGGATTTGAAGCTAAATCATGTGTTTCGCATGTATCTGAAGCTAACTCGTTTGTTTCGTGTGCATTTGAAGCTAACTCGTTTGTTTCGCCTGCATTTGAAGCTAAATCATGTTTATCACTAGTATCGGAATCTAAACCATATGTTTCGCAAAAATATGAAGCTAATCCATGTGTTTCGCATGAATTTGAAGCTAAACCATTTGTTTCGCATTGATTTGAAGCTAACGCGATTTTTTCGCCTGCATTTGAAGCTATATCAATTATATCGCAAGTATTTGAAGCTAAATCATTTGTGTCGCATGGCTTTGAAGCTAAACCTCCTACTTCGCATTGATTTGAAACTAAATCATGTGTTTCGCTGGGATTTGAAGCTAACTCGTTTGTTTCGCCTGCATTTGAAGATTTATCAATTATATCGCAAGTATTTGAAGCTAAACCATTTGTTTCGCATTGATTTGATGCTAAGGCTTCAACTTCGCATTGATTTGAAGCTAGATCATTTGTTTCCCTTGCATTTGAAGCTAACGCGATTGTTTCGCCTGCATTTGAAGCTATATCAATTATATCGCAAGTATTTGAAGGTAAATCGTTTGTGTCGCATAGCTTTGAAGCTAAACCTCCCACTTCGCATTGATTTGAAACTAAATCATGTGTTTCGCTTGGATTTGAAGCTAACTCGTTTGTTTCCCCTGCATTTGAAGCTAAATCAATTATACCGCAAGTATTTGAAGCTGAAACATTTGTGTCGCATGGCTTTGAGGATAAGCCTTCTACTTCGCATTAATTTGAAGGTAAATCGTGTGTTTCGCTTGGATTTGAAGCTAAATCATGTGTTTTGCACAGATTTGAAGCTAACTCGTTTGTTTCGCCTGCATTTGAAGCTGTATCAATTATAACGCAAGTATTTGAAGCTAAATCATTTGTGTCGCGTGGCTTCGAAGATAAGCCATCTACTTTGCATTATTTTGAAACTAAATCATGTGTTTCGCTTGGATTTGAAGCTAACTCGTTTGTTTCGCCTGCATTTGAAGCTATATCTATTATATCGCAAGTATTTGAATCTAAATCATTTGTGTTGCATGGCTTTGAAGCTAACTCGTTTGTTTCGCCTGAATTGAAGCTATATCACTTCTATCGCAAGTATTTGAAGCTAAACGATTTGTGTCGCATGGCTTTGAGGATAAGCCATCTACTTCGCATTGATTTTAAATTAAACCATGTTTTTCGCTTCGATTTGAAGCTAACTCGTTTGTTTCGCATGCGGTTGAAGCTAAATCATGTTTATCACAAGTATATGAAGGTAAACCATTTGTTTCGCAAGAATATGAAGCTAAACCATGTGTTTCGCTTGGATTTGAAGCTAAATCATGTGTTTCGCATGGACATGAAACTAACTCGTTTGTTTCGCCTGCATTTGAAGCTAAATCATGTTTATCACAAGTATCTGAAGCTAAACCACTTGTTTCGCAAGCATATGAAGCTAAACCACGTGTTTCGCATGAATTTGAAGCTAAATCATGTGTTTCGCATAGACTTGAAGCTAACTCGTTTGTTTCGCCTGTATTTGAAGCTATATCACTTCTATCGCAGGTATTTGAAGCTAAATCATACGTATGGCATCGATTTGAAGCTAAGCCTTCTACTTCGCATTGATTTGAAGCTAAATCGTGTGTTTCGCTTGGATTATAAACTAACTCGTTTGTTTCGCATGCATTTGAAGCAGTATCACTTATATTCGCAAGTATTTGAAGCTAAGTCATTTGTTTCGCATGGATATGAAGCTAAGCCACCTACTTCGCATTGATTTGAAGCTAAATCATGTGTCTCGCTTGGTTTTAAAGCTAGCTCGTTTGTTTCGCATGCGGTTGAAGCTAAATCATGTTTATCACAAGTATATGAAGCTAAACCATTTGTTTCGCAAGAATATGAAGCTAAACCACGTGTTTCGCTTGGATTTGAAGCTAAATCATGTGTTTCGCATGGATCTGAAACTAACTCGTATGTTTCGCCTGCATTTGAAGATAAATCATGTTTATCACAAGTATCTGAATCTAAACCATTTGTTTCGCAACAATATGAAGCTAAACCACGTGTTTCGCATGAATTTGAAGCTAAATCATTCGTATGGCTTCGATTTGAAGCTAAGCCTTCTACTTCGCATTGATTTGAAGCTAAATCGTGTGTTTCTCTTGGATTTTAAACTAACTCGTTTGTTTCGCATGCAGTTGAAGCTAAATCATGTTTATCACAAGTATCTGAAGCTAAGCCACTTGTTTCGCAAGCATATGAAACTAAACCATGTGCTTCGCATTGATTTGAAGCTAAATCATGTGTTCCGCATGGATTTGAAGCTAACTCGTTTGTTTTACCTACATTTGAAGGTATATCGTTTATATCGCAAGTATTTGAAGCTACATCATTTGTTTCGTATGAATTTTAAGCTAAATCATGTGCTTCGCATGGAATTGAAGCTACTTGGTTTGTTTCGCCTGCATTTGAAGCTAGATCACTTGTATCGCAAGTATTTGAATATAAATCATTTGTTTCGTATGAATTTTAAGCTAAATCATGTATTTCGCATGGAATTGAAGCTACCTGGTTTGTTACGCCTGCATTTGAAGCTATATCATTTACGTCGCAAGTATTTGAAGATAAATCATTTTTTTCGCATGGATTTGAAGATAAGCCACCTACTTTGCATTAATTTGAAGGTAAATCATGTGTTTCGTATGGATTTGAAGCTAACTCGTTTGTTTCGCCTCCATTTGAAGCTACATCATTTAATCGCAGGTATTTGAAGCTAAATCATTCGTATGGCATCGATTTGAAGCTAAGCCTTCTACTTCGCATTGATTTGAAGCTAAATCGTGTGTTTCGCTTGGATTTTAAACTAACTCGTTTGTTTCGCATGCAGTTGAAGCTAAATCATGTTTATCACAAGTATCTGAAGCTAAACCACTTGTTACGCAAGTATAAGAAGCTAAACCATGTGCTTCGCATTGATTGGAAGCTAAATCTTGTGTTCCGCATGGATCTGAAGCTAACTCGTTTGTTTTGCCTGCATTTGATGTTATATCATTTATAACGCAAGTATTTGAAGCTAAATCATTTGTTTCGTATGTATTTTAAGCTAAATCATGTGTTTCGCATGGGATTGAAGCTACCTGGTTGTTTCGCCTGCATTTGAAGCTATACCATTTACGTCGCAAGTATTTGAAGCTAAATCATTTCTTTCGCATGGATTTGAAGTTAAGCCATCCACTTCGCATTGATTTGAAACTAAATCATTTGTGTCGCATGACTTTGAAGATAAACCTTCTACTTTGCATTAATTTCAAGGTAAATCATGTGTTTCCTATGTATTTGAAGCTAACTCGTTTGTTTCGCCTGCATTTGAAGCTATATCATTTAATCGCAAGTATGTGAAGCTAAATAATCTGTTTCGCATGAATTTTAAGCTAAATCATGTGTTTCGCATGGAATTGAAGCTACCTGGTTTGTTTCGCCTGCATTTGAAGCTAAATCATGTTTATCACAAGTATCTGAATCTAAACCATTTGTTTCGCAGGCATATGAAGCTAAACCATGTGCTTCGCATTGATTTGAAGCTAAATCATGTGTTCCGCATGGATTTGAAGCTAACTCGTTTGTTTTACCTACATTTGAAGGTATATCGTTTATATCGCAAGTATTTGAAGCTAAATCATTTGCTTCGTATGAATTTTAAGCTAAATCATGTGTTTCGCATGGAATTGAAGCTACCTGGTTTGTTTCGCCTGCATTTGAAGCTAGATCACTTGTATCGCAAGTATTTGAAGGTAAATCATTTGTTTCGCATGGATTTGAAGTTAAGCCATCTACTTCGCATTGATTTGAAACTAAATCATGTGTTTCGCTTGGATTTGAAGCTAACTCGTTTGTTTCGCATTCGGTTGAAGCTATATCAATTATATAACAAGTATTTGAAGCTAAGTCATTTGTGTCGCATGGCTTTGAAGATAAACCTTCTACTTTGCATTAATTTGAAGGTAAATCATGTGTTTCGTATGGATTTGAAGCTAACTCGTTTGTTTCGCCTGCATTTGTAGCTACATCATTTAATCGCAAGTATTTGAAGCTAAATAATTCGTATGGCATCGACTTGAAGCTAAGCCTTCTACTTCGCATTGATTTGAAGCTAAATCGTGTGTTTCGCTTGGATTTTAAACTAACTCGTTTGTTTCGCATGCAGTTGAAGCTAAATCATGTTTATCACAAGTATCTGAAGCTAAACCACTTGTTTCGCAAGTATAAGAAGCTAAACCATGTGCTTCGCATTGATTTGAAGCTAAATCTTGTGTTCCGCATGGATCTGAAGCTAACTCGTTTGTTTTGCCTGCATTTGATTCAAAATCATGTTTATCACAAGTATCTGGATCTAAACCATTTGTTTCGCAAGAATATGAAGCTAAACCACGTGTTTCGCATGAATTTGAAGCTAAATCATGTCTTTCGCATAGACTTGAAGCTAACTCGTTTGTTTCGCCTGCATTTGAAGCTATATCCCTTCTATCGCAGGTATTTGAAGCTAAATCATTCGTATGGCATCGATTTGAAGCTAAGCCTTCTACTTCGCATTGATTTGAAGCTAAATCGTGTGTTTCTCTTCGATTTTAAACTAACTCGTTTGTTTCGCATGCAGTTGAAGCTAAATCATATTTATCACAAGTATCTGAAGCTAAACCACTTGTTTCGCAAGCATATGAAGCTAAACCATGTGCTTCGCATTGATTTGAAGCTAAATCGTGTGTTTCGCTTGGATTTTAAACTAACTCGTTTGTTTCGCATGCAGTTGAAGCTAAATCATGTTTATCCCAAGCATCTGAAGCTAAACCACTTGTTTCGCAAGTATAAGAAGCTAAACCATGTGCTTCGCATTGATTTGAAGCTAAATCATGTGTTCCGCATGGATTTGAAGCTACGCCATCTACTTCGCATTGATTTGAAGCTACATCATGTGTTTCGCATGGATTTGAAGCTAACTCGTTTGTTTTGCATGCAGTTGAAGCTAAATCATGTTTTTGACAAGTATCTGAAGCTAAACCACTTGTATCGCAAGAATATGAAGCTAAGCCATGTGCTTCGCATTGATTTGAAACTAAATCATGTGTTTCGCTTGGATTTGAAGCAAACTCATTTGTTTCACCTGCATTTGAAGCTATATCAATTATATCGAAAGTATTTGAAGCTAAATCATTTGTGTCGCATGGCTTTGAAGATAAGCCTCCTACTTTGCATTAATTTGAAGGTAAATCATGTTTTTCGCTTGGATTTGAAGCTAACTCGTTTGTTTCGACTGCATTTGAAGCTGTATCACTTAAATTCGCAAGTATTTGAAGCTAAATCATTTGCGTCGCATGGCTTTGAAGCTAACTCGTTTGTTTCGCCTGCATTGAAGCTATATCACTTCTATCGCAAGTATTTGAAAGTAAATCATTTGTGTCGCATGGATTTGAAGCTAAGCATTCTGCTTCGCATTGATTTGATGCTAAATCGTGTGTTTCTTTTGGATTTTAAACTAACTCCTTTGTTTCGCATGCAGTTGAAGCTAAATCGTGTTTATCACAAGTATCTGAAGCTAAACCACTTGTTTCGCAAGCATATGAAGCTAAACCATGTGCTTCGCATTGATTTGAAGCTAAATAATGTGTTCCGCATGGATTTGTAGCTAAATCATAAGTTTCTCTTGGATTTGAAGCTAACGCTATTGTTTCGCATGCAGTTGAAGCTAAATCATGTTTATCACAAGTATCTGAAGCTGAACCACTTGTTTCGCAAGAATATGGAGCCAAACCATGTGCTTCGCATTGAGTTGAAGCTAACTCGTTTGTTTTGCCTGCATTTGAAGGTATATCGTTTATAGCGCAAGTATTTGAAGCTAGATCATTTGTTTCGTATGAATTTTAAGCTAAATCATGTGTTTCGCATGGAATTGAAGCTACCTGGTATGTTTCGCCTGCATTTGAAGCTATATCATTTACGTCGCAAGTATTTGAAGCTAAATCATTTGTTTCGCATGGATTTGAAGTTAAGCCATCTACTTCGCATTGATTTGAAACTAAATCATGTGTTTCGCTTGGATTTGAAGCTAAATCATTTTTGTCGCGTGGATTTGAATCTACGCCTTCTACTTCGCATATAACAAGTATTTGAAGCTAAATCATTTGTGTCGCATGGCTTTGAAGATAAACCTTCTACATTGCATTAATTTGAAGGTAAATCATGTGTTTCGTTTGGGTTTGAAGCTAACTCGTTTGTTTCGCCTGCATTTGAAGCTCTATCATTTAGTCGCAAGTATGTGAAGCTAAATCATTTGTGTCCCATGGCTTTGAAGATAAGCCTCCTACTTTGCAATAATTTGAAGGTAAATCATATGTTTCGTATGGATTTGAAGCTAACTCGATTGTTTCGCCTGCATTTGAAGCTATATCATTTAATCGCAAGTATGTGAAGCTAAATAATCTGTTTCGCTTGAATTTTAAGCTAAATCATGTGTTTCGCATGGAATTGAAGCTACCTGGTTTGTTTCGCCTGCATTTGAAGCTAGTTCACTTGTATCGCAGGTATTTGAAGAAAAATCATTTGTTTCGCATGGATTTGAAGCTATCTCGTTTGTTTCGCCTGCAGTTGAATCTATATCACTTATATCGCAAGTATTTGAAGCTAAATCATTTGTGTCGCATGTATTTGAAGCTACGCCTTCTACTTCGCATTGATTTGAAGCTAAATCATGTGTTTCGCATGGATTTGAAGCTAACTCGTTTGATTTGCATGCAGTTGAAGCTAAATCATGTTTTTCACAAGTATCTGAAGCTAAACCACTTGTATCGCAAGAATATGAAGCTAAACCATGTGCTTCACATTGATTTGAAGCTAAATCATGTGTTTCGCTTGGATTTGAAGCAAACTCATTTGTTTCGCCTGCATTTCAAGCTATATCAATTATATCGCAAGTATTTGAAGCTAAATCATTTGTGTCGCATGGCTTTGAAGATAAGCCTCCTACTTTGCATTAATTTGATGGTAAATCATGTTTTTCGCTTGGATTTGAAGCTAACTCGTTTGTTTCGCCTGCATTTGAAGCTATATCATTTATATTGCAAGTATATGAAGCTAAATCATTTGTTTCGCATGGATTTGAAGCTAAGCCTCCTTCTTCGCATTGATTTGAAACTAAATCATGTGTTTCGCTTGGATTTGAAGCTAACTCGTTTGTTTCGCCTGCACTTCAAGCTATATCAATTATATGCAAGTATTTGAAGCTAAATCATTTGCGTCGCATGGCTTTGAAGCTAACTCGTTTGTTTCGCCTGCATTGAAGCTATATCACTTCTATCGCAAGTATTTGAAACTAAATCATTTGTGTCGCATGGATTTGAAGCTAAGCATTCTACTACGCATTGATTTGAAGCTAAATCGTGTGTTTCTTTTGGATTTTAAACTAACTCGTTTGTTTCGCATGCAGTTGAAGCTAAATCGTGTTTTTTCACAAGTATCTGAAGCTGAACCTCTTGTTTTTTGCAAGTATATGAAGCCAAACCATGTGTTTCGCATTCATTTGTAGCTAAATCTTGTGTTCCGCATGGATCTGAAGCTAACTCGTTTGTTTTGCCTGCATTTGATGTTATATCATTTATATCGCAAGTATTTGAAGCTAAATCACTTGTTTCGCAAGAAATTTAAGCTAAATCATGTGTTTCGCATGGAATTGGAGCTACCTGGTTTGTTTCGCCTGCATTTGAAGCTAGTTCACTTGTATCGCAAGTATTTGAAGAAAAATCATTTGTTTCGCATGGATTTGAAGCTAAATCATGTGTTTCGCATGGAATTGAAGCTACCTGGCATGTTTCGCCTGCATTTGAAGCTATATCATTTACGTCGCAAGTATCTGAAGCTAAATCATTTGTTTCGCATGGATTTGAAGTTAAGCCATCTACTTCGCATTGATTTGAAACTAAATCATGTGTTTCGCTTGGATTTGAAGCTAACTCGTTTGTTTCGCATGCGGTTGAAGCTATATCAATTATATAACAAGTATTTGAAGCTAAGTCATTTGTGTCGCATGGCTTTGAAGATAAACCTTCTACTTTGCATTAATTTGAAGGTAAATCATGTGTTTCGCATGGATTTGAAACTAACTCGTTTGTTTCGCCTGCATTTGATTCAAAATCATGTTTATCACAAGTATCTGAATCTAAACCATTTGTTTCGCAAGAATATGAAGCTAAACCACGTGTTTCGCATGAATTTGAAGCTAAATCATGTCTTTCGCATAGACTTGAAGCTAACTCGTTTGTTTCGCCTGCATTTGAAGCTATATCCCTTCTATCGCAGGTATTTGAAGCTAAATCATTCGTATGGCATCGATTTGAAGCTGAGCCTTCTACTTCGCATTGATTTGAAGCTAAATCGTGTGCTTCTCTTCGATTTTAAACTAACTCGTTTGTTTCGCATGCAGTTGAAGCTAAATCATGTTTTTCACAAGTATCTGAAGCTAAACCACTTGTATCGCAAGAATATGAAGCTAAACCATGTGCTTCACATTGATTTGAAGCTAAATCGTGTGTTTCGCTTGGATTTTAAACCAACTCGTTTGTTTCGCCTGCATTTCAAGCTATATCAATTATATCGCAAGTATTTGAAGCTAAATCATTTGTGTCGCATGGCTTTGAAGATAAGCCTCCTACTTTGCATTAATTTGATGGTAAATCATGTTTTTCGCTTGGATTTGAAGCTAACTCGTTTGTTTCGCCTGCATTTGAAGCTATATCATTTATATTGCAAGTATATGAAGCTAAATCATTTGTTTCGCATGGATTTGAAGCTAAGCCTCCTTCTTCGCATTGATTTGAAACTAAATCATGTGTTTCGCTTGGATTTGAAGCTAACTCGTTTGTTTCGCCTGCACTTCAAGCTATATCAATTATATGCAAGTATTTGAAGCTAAATCATTTGCGTCGCATGGCTTTGAAGCTAACTCGTTTGTTTCGCCTGCATTGAAGCTATATCACTTCTATCGCAAGTATTTGAAACTAAATCATTTGTGTCGCATGGATTTGAAGCTAAGCATTCTACTACGCATTGATTTGAAGCTAAATCGTGTGTTTCTTTTGGATTTTAAACTAACTCGTTTGTTTCGCATGCAGTTGAAGCTAAATCGTGTTTTTTCACAAGTATCTGAAGCTGAACCTCTTGTTTTTTGCAAGTATATGAAGCCAAACCATGTGTTTCGCATTCATTTGTAGCTAAATCTTGTGTTCCGCATGGATCTGAAGCTAACTCGTTTGTTTTGCCTGCATTTGATGTTATATCATTTATATCGCAAGTATTTGAAGCTAAATCACTTGTTTCGCAAGAAATTTAAGCTAAATCATGTGTTTCGCATGGAATTGGAGCTACCTGGTTTGTTTCGCCTGCATTTGAAGCTAGTTCACTTGTATCGCAAGTATTTGAAGAAAAATCATTTGTTTCGCATGGATTTGAAGCTAAATCATGTGTTTCGCATGGAATTGAAGCTACCTGGCATGTTTCGCCTGCATTTGAAGCTATATCATTTACGTCGCAAGTATCTGAAGCTAAATCATTTGTTTCGCATGGATTTGAAGTTAAGCCATCTACTTCGCATTGATTTGAAACTAAATCATGTGTTTCGCTTGGATTTGAAGCTAAGCTTTCCACTTCGCATTGATTTGAAGCTAAATCGTGTGATTCTCTTGGATTTTAAACTAACTCGTTTGTTTCGCATGCAGTTGAAGCTAAATCATGTTTATCACAAGTATCTGAAGCTAAGCCACTTGTTTTGCAAGCATATGAAGCTAAACCATGTGCTTCGCATTGATTTGAAGCTAAATCATGTGTTCCGCATGGATTTGAAGCTAACTCGTTTGTTTTACCTACATTTGAAGGTATATCGTTTATATCGCAAGTATTTGATGCTAAATCATTTGTTTCGTATGAATTTTAAGCTAAATCATGTGTTTCGCATGGAATTGAAGCTACCTGGTTTGTTTCGCCTGCATTTGAAGCTATACCATTTACGTCGCAAGTATTTGAAGCTAAATCATTTGTTTCGCATGGATTTGAAGTTAAGCCATCCACTTCGCATTGATTTGAAACTAAATCATTTGTGTCGCATGACTTTGAAGATAAACCTTCTACTTTGCATTAATTTCAAGGTAAATCATGTGTTTCCTATGTATTTGAAGCTAACTCGTTTGTTTCGCCTGCATTTGAAGCTATATCATTTAATCGCAAGTATGTGAAGCTAAATAATCTCTTTCGCATGATTTTTAAGCTAAATCATGTGTTTCGCATGGAATTGAAGCTACCTGGTTAGTTTCGCCTGCATTTGAAGCTAAATCATGTTTATCACAAGTATCTGAATCTAAACCATTTGTTTCGCAAGAATATGAAGCTAAACCACGTGTTTCGCATGAATTTGACGCTAAATCATGTTTTTCGCATAGACTTGAAGCTAACTCGTTTGTTTCGCCTGCATTTGAAGCTAAATCACTTCTATCGCAGGTATTTGAAGCTAAATCATTCGTATGGCATCGATTTGAAGCTAAGCCTTCTAACTAGCATTGATTTCAAGCTAAATCGTGTGTTTCTTTTGGTTTTTAAACTAACTCGTTTGTTTCGCATGCAGTTGAAGCTAAATCATGTTTATCACAAGTATCTGAAGCTAAGCCACTTGTTTCGCAAGCATATGAAACTAAACCATGTGCTTCGCATTGATTTGAAGCTAAATCATGTGTTCCGCATGGATTTGAAGCTAACTCGTTTGTTTTACCTACATTTGAAGGTATATCGTTTATATCGCAAGTATTTGAAGCTAAATCATTTGTTTCGTATGAATTTTAAGCTAAATCATGTGTTTCGCATGGAATTGAAGATACCTGGTTTGTTTCGCCTGCATTTGAAGCTAGATCACTTGTATCGCAAGTATTTGAAGATAAATCATTTGTTTCGTATGAATTTTAAGCTAAATCATGTATTTCGCATGGAATTGAAGCTACCTGGTTTGTTACGCCTGCATTTGAAGCTATATCATTTACGTCGCTAGTATTTGAAGATAAATCATTTGTTTCGCATGGATTTGAAGTTAAGCCATCTACTTCGCATTGATTTGAAACTAAATCATGTGTTTCGCTTGGATTTGAAGCTAACTCGTTTGTTTCGCATGCGGTTGAAGCTATATCAATTATATAACAAGTATTTGAAGCTAAGTCATTTGTGTCGCATGGCTTTGAAGATAAACCTTCTACTTTGCATTAATTTGAAGTTAAATCATGTGTTTCGCATGGATTTGAAACTAACTCGTTTGTTTCGCCTGCATTTGATTCAAAATCATGTTTATCACAAGTATCTGAATCTAAACCATTTGTTTCGCAAGAATATGAAGCTAAACCACGTGTTTCGCATGAATTTGAAGCTAAATCATGTCTTTCGCATAGACTTGAAGCTAACTCGTTTGTTTCGCCTGCATTTGAAGCTATATCCCTTCTATCGCAGGTATTTGAAGCTAAATCATTCGTATGGCATCGATTTGAAGCTGAGCCTTCTACTTCGCATTGATTTGAAGCTAAATCGTGTGCTTCTCTTCGATTTTAAACTAACTCGTTTGTTTCGCATGCAGTTGAAGCTAAATCATGTTTATCACAAGTATCTGAAGCTAAACCACTTGTTTCGCTAGCATATGAAGCTAAATCATGTGCTTCGCATTGATTTGAAGCTAAATCGTGTGTTTCGCTTGGATTTTAAACCAACTCGTTTGTTTCGCATGCAGTTGAAGCTAAATCATGTTTATCCCAAGCATCTGAAGCTAAACCACTTGTTTCGCAAGTATATGAAGCTAAACCATGTGCTTCGCATTGATTTGAAGCTAAATCATGTGTTCCGCATGGATTTGAAGCTAACTCGTTTGTTTTACCTACATTTGAAGGTATATCGTTTATATCGCAAGTATTTGATGCTAAATCATTTGTTTCGTATGAATTTTAAGCTAAATCATGTGTTTCGCATGGAATTGAAGCTACCTGGTTTGTTTCGCCTGCATTTGAAGCTATACCATTTACGTCGCAAGTATTTGAAGCTAAATCATTTGTTTCGCATGGATTTGAAGTTAAGCCATCCACTTCGCATTGATTTGAAACTAAATCATTTGTGTCGCATGACTTTGAAGATAAACCTTCTACTTTGCATTAATTTCAAGGTAAATCATGTGTTTCCTATGTATTTGAAGCTAACTCGTTTGTTTCGCCTGCATTTGAAGCTATATCATTTAATCGCAAGTATGTGAAGCTAAATAATCTCTTTCGCATGATTTTTAAGCTAAATCATGTGTTTCGCATGGAATTGAAGCTACCGGGTTAGTTTCGCCTGCATTTGAAGCTAAATCATGTTTATCACAAGTATCTGAATCTAAACCATTTGTTTCGCAAGAATATGAAGCTAAACCACGTGTTTCGCATGAATTTGACGCTAAATCATGTCTTTCGCATAGACTTGAAGCTAACTCGTTTGTTTCGCCTGCATTTGAAGCTAAATCACTTCTATCGCAGGTATTTGAAGCTAAATCATTCGTATGGCATCGATTTGAAGCTAAGCCTTCTAACTAGCATTGATTTGAAGCTAAATCGTGTGTTTCTTTTGGATTTTAAACTAACTCGTTTGTTTCGCATGAAGTTGAAGCTAAATCGTGTTTATCACAAGTATCTGAAGCTGAACCACTTGTTTCGCAAGTATATGGAGCCAAACCATGTGCTTCGCATTGAGTTGAAGCTAACTCGTTTGTTTTGCCTGCATTTGAAGGTATATCGTTTATATCGCAAGTATTTGAAGCTAGATCATTTGTTTCGTATGAATTTTAAGCTAAATCATGTGTTTCGCATGGAATTGAAGCTACCTGGTTTGTTTCGCCTGCATTTGAAGCTATATCATTTACGTCGCAAGTATCTGAAGCTAAATCATTTGTTTCGCATGGATTTGAAGTTAAGCCATCTACTTCGCATTGATTTGAAACTAAATCATGTGTTTCGCTTGGATTTGAAGCTAAATCATTTTTGTCGCGTGGATTTGAATCAACGCCTTCTACTTCGCATATAACAAGTATTTGAAGCTAAATCATTTGTGTCGCATGGCTTTGAAGATAAACCTTCTACTTTGCATTAATTTGAAGGTAAATCATGTGTTTCGTTTGGGTTTGAAGCTAACTCGTTTGTTTCGCCTGCATTTGAAGCTCTATCATTTAGTCGCAAGTATGTGATGCTAAATCATTTGTGTCCCATGGCTTTGAAGATAAGCCTCCTACTTTGCATTAATTTGAAGGTAAATCATATGTTTCGTATGGATTTGAAGCTAACTCGATTGTTTCGCCTGCATTTGAAGCTATATCATTTAATCGCAAGTATGTGAATCTAAATAATCTGTTTCGCTTGAATTTTAAGCTAAATCATGTGTTTCGCATGGAATTGAAGCTACCTGGTTTGTTTCGCCTGCATTTGAAGCTAGTTCACTTGTATCGCAAGTATTTGAAGAAAAATCATTTGTTTCGCATGGATTTGAAGCTATCTCGTTTGTTTCGCCTGCAGTTGAATCTATATCACTTATATCGCAAGTATTTGAAGCTAAATCATTTGTGTCGCATGTATTTGAAGCTACGCCTTCTACTTCGCATTGATTTGAAGCTGAATCATCAGTTTCGCATGGATTTGAAGCTAACTCGTTTGTTTCGCCTCCATTTGAAGCTACCACACTTATATTCGCAAGTATTTGAAGCCAAATCAGTTGTTTCGCATTCATTTGAAGCTAAGCTTTCTACTTCGCATTGATTTGAAGCTAAATTATTTGATTCGCATGGATTTGAAGCTAAGCTTTCCACTTCGCATTGATTTGAAGCTACATCGTGTGATTCTCTTGGATTTTAAACTAACTCGTTTGTTTCGCATGCAGTTGAAGCTAAATCATGTTTATCACAAGTATCTGAAGCTAAGCCACTTGTTTTGCAAGCATATGAAGCTAAACCATGTGCTTCGCATTGATTTGAAGCTAAATCATGTGTTCCGCATGGATTTGAAGCTAACTCGTTTGTTTTACCTACATTTGAAGGTATATCGTTTATATCGCAAGTATTTGATGCTAAATCATTTGTTTCGTATGAATTTTAAGCTAAATCATGTGTTTCGCATGGAATTGAAGCTACCTGGTTTGTTTCGCCTGCATTTGAAGCTATACCATTTACGTCGCAAGTATTTGAAGCTAAATCATTTGTTTCGCATGGATTTGAAGATAAGCCATCCACTTCGCATTGATTTGAAACTAAATCATTTGTGTCGCATGACTTTGAAGATAAACCTTCTACTTTGCATTAATTTCAAGGTAAATCATGTGTTTCCTATGTATTTGAAGCTAACTCGTTTGTTTCGCCTGCATTTGAAGCTATATCATTAAATCGCAAGTATGTGAAGCTAAATAATCTCTTTCGCATGATTTTTAAGCTAAATCATGTGTTTCGCATGGAATTGAAGCTACCTGGTTAGTTTCGCCTGCATTTGAAGCTAAATCATGTTTATCACAAGTATCTGAATCTAAACCATTTGTTTCGCAAGAATATGAAGCTAAACCATGTGCTTCGCATTGATTTGAAGCTAAATCATGTGTTCCGCATGGATTTGAAGCTAACTCGTTTGGTTTGCCTACATTTGAAGGTATATCGTTTATATCGCAGGTATTTGAAGCTATATCATTCGTATGGCATCGATTTGAAGCTAAGTCTTGTACTTCGCATTGATTTGAAGCTAAATCGTGTGATTCTCTTGGATTTTAAACTAACTCGTTTGTTTCGCATGCAGTTGAAGCTAAATCATGTTTATCACAAGTATCTGAAGCTAAGCCACTTGTTTCGCAAGCATATGAAACTAAACCATGTGCTTCGCATTGATTTGAAGCTAAATCATGTGTTCCGCATGGATTTGAAGCTAACTCGTTTGTTTTACCTACATTTGAAGGTATATCGTTTATATCGCAAGTATTTGAAGCTAAATCATTTGTTTCGTATGAATTTTAAGCTAAATCATGTGTTTCGCATGGAATTGAAGATACCTGGTTTGTTTCGCCTGCATTTGAAGCTAGATCACTTGTATCGCAAGTATTTGAAGATAAATCATTTGTTTCGTATGAATTTTAAGCTAAATCATGTATTTCGCATGGAATTGAAGCTACCTGGTTTGTTACGCCTGCATTTGAAGCTATATCATTTACGTCGCAAGTATTTGAAGATAAATCATTTGTTTCGCATGGATTTGAAGTTAAGCCATCTACTTCGCATTGATTTGAAACTAAATCATGTGTTTCGCTTGGATTTGAAGCTAACTCGTTTGTTTCGCATGCGGTTGAAGCTATATCAATTATATAACAAGTATTTGAAGCTAAGTCATTTGTGTCGCATGGCTTTGAAGATAAACCTTCTACTTTGCATTAATTTGAAGGTAAATCATGTGTTTCGCATGGATTTGAAACTAACTCGTTTGTTTCGCCTGCATTTGATTCAAAATCATGTTTATCACAAGTATCTGAAGCTATACCACTTGTTTCGCTAGCATATGAAGCTAAACCATGTGCTTCGCATTGATTTGAAGCTAAATCGTGTGTTTCGCTTGGATTTTAAACCTACTCGTTTGTTTCGCATGCAGTTGAAGCTAAATCATGTTTATCCCAAGCATCTGAAGCTAAACCACTTGTTTCGCAAGTATATGAAGCTAAACCATGTGCTTCGCATTGATTTGAAGCTAAATCATGTGTTCCGCATGGATTTGAAGCTAACTCGTTTGTTTTGCCTACATTTGATGCTATACCGTTTACATCGCAAGTATGTGAAGCTAAATAATCTGTTTCGCTTGAATTTTAAGCTAAATCATGTGTTTCGCATGGAATTGAAGCTACCTGGTTTGTTTCGCCTGCATTTGAAGCTAGTTCACTTGTATCGCAAGTATTTGAAGAAAAATCATTTGTTTCGCATGGATTTGAAGCTATCTCGTTTGTTTCGCCTGCAGTTGAATCTATATCACTTATATCGCAAGTATTTGAAGCTAAATCATTTGTGTCACATGTATTTGAAGCTACGCCTTCTACTTCGCATTGATTTGAAGCTGAATCATCAGTTTCGCATGGATTTGAAGCTAACTCGTTTGTTTCGCCTCCATTTGAAGCTACCACACTTATATTCGCAAGTATTTGAAGCCAAATCAGTTGTTTCGCATTCATTTGAAGCTAAGCTTTCTACTTCGCATTGATTTGAAGCTAAATTATTTGATTCGCATGGATTTGAAGCTAAGCTTTCCACTTCGCATTGATTTGAAGCTACATCGTGTGATTCTCTTGGATTTTAAACTAACTCGTTTGTTTCGCATGCAGTTGAAGCTAAATCATGTTTATCACAAGTATCTGAAGCTAAGCCACTTGTTTTGCAAGCATATGAAGCTAAACCATGTGCTTCGCATTGATTTGAAGCTAAATCATGTGTTCCGCATGGATTTGAAGCTAACTCGTTTGTTTTACCTACATTTGAAGGTATATCGTTTATATCGCAAGTATTTGATGCTAAATCATTTGTTTCGTATGAATTTTAAGCTAAATCATGTGTTTCGCATGGAATTGAAGCTACCTGGTTTGTTTCGCCTGCATTTGAAGCTATACCATTTACGTCGCAAGTATTTGAAGCTAAATCATTTGTTTCGCATGGATTTGAAGTTAAGCCATCCACTTCGCATTGATTTGAAACTAAATCATTTGTGTCGCATGACTTTGAAGATAAACCTTCTACTTTGCATTAATTTCAAGGTAAATCATGTGTTTCCTATGTATTTGAAGCTAACTCGTTTGTTTCGCCTGCATTTGAAGCTATATCATTTAATCGCAAGTATGTGAAGCTAAATAATCTCTTTCGCATGATTTTTAAGCTAAATCATGTGTTTCGCATGGAATTGAAGCTACCTGGTTAGTTTCGCCTGCATTTGAAGCTAAATCATGTTTATCACAAGTATCTGAATCTAAACCATTTGTTTCGCAAGAATATGAAGCTAAACCACGTGTTTCGCATGAATTTGACGCTAAATCATGTCTTTCGCATAGACTTGAAGCTAACTCGTTTGTTTCGCCTGCATTTGAAGCTAAATCACTTCTATCGCAGGTATTTGAAGCTAAATCATTCGTATGGCATCGATTTGAAGCTAAGCCTTCTAACTAGCATTGATTTGAAGCTAAATCGTGTGTTTCTTTTGGATTTTAAACTAACTCGTTTGTTTCGCATGCAGTTGTAGCTAAATCATGTTTATCACAAGTATCTGAAGCTAAACCACTTGTTTCGCTAGCATATGAAGCTAAACCATGTGCTTCGCATTGATTTGAAGCTAAATCGTGTGTTTCGCTTGGATTTTAAACCTACTCGTTTGTTTCGCATGCAGTTGAAGCTAAATCATGTTTATCCCAAGCATCTGAAGCTAAACCACTTGTTTCGCAAGTATATGAAGCTAAACCATGTGCTTCGCATTGATTTGAAGCTAAATCATGTGTTCCGCATGGATTTGAAGCTAACTCGTTTGTTTTGCCTACATTTGAAGCTATACCGTTTACATCGCAAGTATGTGAAGCTAAATAATCTGTTTCGCTTGAATTTTAAGCTAAATCATGTGTTTCGCATGGAATTGAAGCTACCTGGTTTGTTTCGCCTGCATTTGAAGCTAGTTCACTTGTATCGCAAGTATTTGAAGAAAAATCATTTGTTTCGCATGGATTTGAAGCTATCTCGTTTGTTTCGCCTGCAGTTGAATCTATATCACTTATATCGCAAGTATTTGAAGCTAAATCATTTGTGTCACATGTATTTGAAGCTACGCCTTCTACTTCGCATTGATTTGAAGCTGAATCATCAGTTTCGCATGGATTTGAAGCTAACTCGTTTGTTTCGCCTCCATTTGAAGCTACCACACTTATATTCGCAAGTATTTGAAGCCAAATCAGTTGTTTCGCATTCATTTGAAGCTAAGCTTTCTACTTCGCATTGATATGAAGCTAAATCATTTGATTCGCATGGATTTGAAGCTAAGCTTTCCACTTCGCATTGATTTGAAGCTAAATCGTGTGATTCTCTTGGATTTTAAACTAACTCGTTTGTTTCGCATGCAGTTGAAGCTAAATCATGTTTATCACAAGTATCTGAAGCTAAGCCACTTGTTTTGCAAGCATATGAAGCTAAACCATGTGCTTCGCATTGATTTGAAGCTAAATCATGTGTTCCGCATGGATTTGAAGCTAACTCGTTTGTTTTACCTACATTTGAAGGTATATCGTTTATATCGCAAGTATTTGAAGCTAAATCATTTGTTTCGTATGAATTTTAAGCTAAATCATGTGTTTCGCATGGAATTGAAGCTACCTGGTTTGTTTCGCCTGCATTTGAAGCTAGTTCACTCGTATCGCAAGTATTTGAAGATAAATCATTTGTTTCGTATGAATTTTAATTTAAATCATGTGTTTCGCATGGAATTGTGAGCTACCTGCTCTGTTACGCATGCATTTGAAGCTATATCATTTACGTCGCAAGTATTTGAAGATAAATCATTTGTTTCGCCTGTATTTGAAGTTAAGCCATCTACTTCGCATTGATTTGAAACTAAATCATGTGTTTCGCTTGGATTTGAAGCTAACTCGTTTGTTTCGCCTGCATTTGAAGCTATATCAATTATATAACAAGTATTTGAAGCTAAGTCATTTGTGTCGCATGGCTTTGAAGATAAACCTTCTACTTTGCATTAATTTGAAGGTAAATCGTGTGTTTCGTATGGATTTGAAGCTAACTCGTTTGTTTCGCCTGCATTTGAAGCTACATCATTTAATCGCAGGTATTTGAAGCTAAATCATTCGTATGGCATCGATTTGAAGCTAAGCCTTCTACTTCGCATTGATTTGAAGCTAAATCGTGTGTTTCGCTTGGATTTTAAACTAACTCGTTTGTTTCGCATGCAGTTGAAGCTAAATCATGTTTATCACAAGTATCTGAAGCTAAACCACTTGTTTCGCAAGTATAAGAAGCTAAACCATGTGCTTCGCATTGATTTGAAGCTAAATCTTGTGTTCCGCATCGATCTGAAGCTAACTCGTTTGTTTTGCCTGCATTTGATGTTATATCATTTATAACGCAAGTATTTGAAGCTAAATCATTTGTTTCGCAAGTATTTGAAGAAATATCATTTGTTTCGCATGGATTTGAAGCTACCTCGTTTGTTTCGCCTGCAGTTGAATCTATATCACTTATATCGCAAGTATTTGAAGCTAAATCATTTGTTCCGCATGGATTTGAAGTTACGCCTTCTACTTTGCATTGAGTTATAGCTAAATCATGTGTTTCGCATGGATTTGATGCTAACTCGCTTGTTTCGCATGCATTTGAAGCTGTATCACTTATATTCGCAAGTATTTGAAGCTAAGCCATTTGTTTCGCATGGATATGAAGCTAAGCCATCTACTTCGCATTGATTTGAAGCTAAATCATGTGTTTCGCTTGGTTTTAATGCTAACTCGTTTGTTTCCCCTGCATTTGAAGCTAAATCAATTATACCGCAAGTATTTGAAGCTGAAACATTTGTGTCGCATGGCTTTGAGGATAAGCCTTCTACTTCGCATTAATTTGAAGGTAAATCGTGTGTTTCGCTTGGATTTGAAGCTAAATCATGTGTTTTGCACAGATTTGAAGCTAACTCGTTTGTTTCGCCTGCATTTGAAGCTGTATCAATTATAACGCAAGTATTTGAAGCTAAATCATTTGTGTCGCGTGGCTTCGAAGATAAGCCATCTACTTTGCATTATTTTGAAACTAAATCATGTGTTTCGCTTGGATTTGAAGCTAACTCGTTTGTTTCGCCTGCATTTGAAGCTATATCTATTATATCGCAAGTATTTGAATCTAAATCATTTGTGTTGCATGGCTTTGAAGCTAACTCGTTTGTTTCGCCTGAATTGAAGCTATATCACTTCTATCGCAAGTATTTGAAGCTAAACGATTTGTGTCGCATGGCTTTGAGGATAAGCCATCTACTTCGCATTGATTTTAAACTAAACCATGTTTTTCGCTTCGATTTGAAGCTAACTCGTTTGTTTCGCATGCGGTTGAAGCTAAATCATGTTTATCACAAGTATATGAAGGTAAACCATTTGTTTCGCAAGAATATGAAGCTAAACCATGTGTTTCGCTTGGATTTGAAGCTAAATCATGTGTTTCGCATGGACATGAAACTAACTCGTTTGTTTCGCCTGCATTTGAAGCTAAATCATGTTTATCACAAGTATCTGAAGCTAAACCACTTGTTTCGCAAGCATATGAAGCTAAACCACGTGTTTCGTATGAATTTGAAGCTAAATCATGTGTTTCGCATAGACTTGAAGCTAACTCGTTTGTTTCGCCTGTATTTGAAGCTATATCACTTCTATCGCAGGTATTTGAAGCTAAATCATACGTATGGCATCGATTTGAAGCTAAGCCTTCTACTTCGCATTGATTTGAAGCTAAATCGTGTGTTTCGCTTGGATTATAAACTAACTCGTTTGTTTCGCATGCATTTGAAGCAGTATCACTTATATTCGCAAGTATTTGAAGCTAAGTCATTTGTTTCGCATGGATATGAAGCTAAGCCACCTACTTCGCATTGATTTGAAGCTAAATCATGTGTCTCGCTTGGTTTTAAAGCTAGCTCGTTTGTTTCGCATGCGGTTGAAGCTAAATCATGTTTATCACAAGTATATGAAGCTAAACCATTTGTTTCGCAAGAATATGAAGCTAAACCACGTGTTTCGCTTGGATTTGAAGCTAAATCATGTGTTTCGCATGGATCTGAAACTAACTCGTATGTTTCGCCTGCATTTGAAGATAAATCATGTTTATCACAAGTATCTGAATCTAAACCATTTGTTTCGCAACAATATGAAGCTAAACCACGTGTTTCGCATGAATTTGAAGCTAAATCATTCGTATGGCTTCGATTTGAAGCTAAGCCTTCTACTTCGCATTGATTTGAAGCTAAATCGTGTGTTTCTCTTGGATTTTAAACTAACTCGTTTGTTTCGCATGCAGTTGAAGCTAAATCATGTTTATCACAAGTATCTGAAGCTAAGCCACTTGTTTCGCAAGCATATGAAACTAAACCATGTGCTTCGCATTGATTTGAAGCTAAATCATGTGTTCCGCATGGATTTGAAGCTAACTCGTTTGTTTTACCTACATTTGAAGGTATATCGTTTATATCGCAAGTATTTGAAGCTACATCATTTGTTTCGTATGAATTTTAAGCTAAATCATGTGCTTCGCATGGAATTGAAGCTACCTGGTTTGTTTCGCCTGCATTTGAAGCTAGATCACTTGTATCGCAAGTATTTGAATATAAATCATTTGTTTCGTATGAATTTTAAGCTAAATCATGTATTTCGCATGGAATTGAAGCTACCTGGTTTGTTACGCCTGCATTTGAAGCTATATCATTTACGTCGCAAGTATTTGAAGATAAATCATTTGTTTTGCATGGATTTGAAGTTAAGCCATCTACTTCGCATTGATTTGAAACTAAATCATGTGTTTCGCTTGGATTTGAAGCTAACTCGTTTGTTTCGCATGCGGTTGAAGCTAAATCATGTTTATCACAAGTATATGAAGCTAAACCATTTGTTTCGCAAGAATATGAAGCTAAACCATGTGTTTCGCTTGGATTTGAAGCTAAATCATGTGTTTCGCATGGATTTGAAGATAAGCCACCTACTTTGCATTAATTTGAAGGTAAATCATGTGTTTCGTATGGATTTGAAGCTAACTCGTTTGTTTCGCCTGCATTTGAAGCTACATCATTTAATCGCAGGTATTTGAAGCTAAATCGTTCGTATGGCATCGATTTGAAGCTAAGCCTTCTACTTCGCATTGATTTGAAGCTAAATCGTGTGTTTCGCTTGGATTTTAAACTAACTCGTTTGTTTCGCATGCAGTTGAAGCTAAATCATGTTTATCACAAGTATCTGAAGCTAAACCACTTGTTACGCAAGTATAAGAAGCTAAACCATGTGCTTCGCATTGATTGGAAGCTAAATCTTGTGTTCCGCATGGATCTGAAGCTAACTCGTTTGTTTTGCCTGCATTTGATGTTATATCATTTATAACGCAAGTATTTGAAGCTAAATCATTTGTTTCGTATGTATTTTAAGCTAAATCATGTGTTTCGCATGGGATTGAAGCTACCTGGTTGTTTCGCCTGCATTTGAAGCTATACCATTTACGTCGCAAGTATTTGAAGCTAAATCATTTCTTTCGCATGGATTTGAAGTTAAGCCATCCACTTCGCATTGATTTGAAACTAAATCATTTGTGTCGCATGACTTTGAAGATAAACCTTCTACTTTGCATTAATTTCAAGGTAAATCATGTGTTTCCTATGTATTTGAAGCTAACTCGTTTGTTTCGCCTGCATTTGAAGCTATATCATTTAATCGCAAGTATGTGAAGCTAAATAATCTGTTTCGCATGAATTTTAAGCTAAATCATGTGTTTCGCATGGAATTGAAGCTACCTGGTTTGTTTCGCCTGCATTTGAAGCTAAATCATGTTTATCACAAGTATCTGAATCTAAACCATTTGTTTCGCAGGCATATGAAGCTAAACCATGTGCTTCGCATTGATTTGAAGCTAAATCATGTGTTCCGCATGGATTTGAAGCTAACTCGATTGGTTTGCCTATATTTGAAGGTATATCGTTTATATCGCAGGTATTTGAAGCTATATCATTCGTATGGCATCGATTTGAAGCTAAGTCTTCTACTTCGCATTGATTTGAAGCTAAATCGTGTGATTCTCTTGGATTTTAAACTAAGTCGTTTGTTTCGCATGCAGTTGAAGCTAAATCATGTTTATCACAAGTATCTGAAGCTAAACCACTTGTTACGCAAGTATAAGAAGCTAAACCATGTGCTTCGCATTGATTGGAAGCTAAATCTTGTGTTCCGCATGGATCTGAAGCTAACTCGTTTGTTTTGCCTGCATTTGATGTTATATCATTTATAACGCAAGTATTTGAAGCTAAATCATTTGTTTCGTATGTATTTTAAGCTAAATCATGTGTTTCGCATGGGATTGAAGCTACCTGGTTGTTTCGCCTGCATTTGAAGCTATACCATTTACGTCGCAAGTATTTGAAGCTAAATCATTTCTTTCGCATGGATTTGAAGTTAAGCCATCCACTTCGCATTGATTTGATACTAAATCATTTGTGTCGCATGACTTTGAAGATAAACCTTCTACTTTGCATTAATTTCAAGGTAAATCATGTGTTTCCTATGTATTTGAAGCTAACTCGTTTGTTTCGCCTGCATTTGAAGCTATATCATTTAATCGCAAGTATGTGAAGCTAAATAATCTGTTTCGCATGAATTTTAAGCTAAATCATGTGTTTCGCATGGAATTGAAGCTACCTGGTTTGTTTCGCCTGCATTTGAAGCTAAATCATGTTTATCACAAGTATCTGAATCTAAACCATTTGTTTCGCAGGCATATGAAGCTAAACCATGTGCTTCGCATTGATTTGAAGCTAAATCATGTGTTCCGCATGGATTTGAAGCTAACTCGTTTGGTTTGCCTACATTTGAAGGTATATCGTTTATATCGCAGGTATTTGAAGCTATATCATTCGTATGGCATCGATTTGAAGCTAAGTCTTCTACTTCGCATTGATTTGAAACTAAATCATGTGTTTCGCTTGGATTTGAAGCTAAGTCATTTGTGTCGCATGGCTTTGAAGATAAACCTTCTACTTTGCATTAATTTGAAGGTAAATCATGTGTTTCGCATGGATTTGAAACTAACTCGTTTGTTTCGCCTGCATTTGATTCAAAATCATGTTTATCACAAGTATCTGAATCTAAACCATTTGTTTCGCAAGAATATGAAGCTAAACCACGTGTTTCGCATGAATTTGAAGCTAAATCATGTCTTTCGCATAGACTTGAAGCTAACTCGTTTGTTTCGCCTGCATTTGAAGCTATATCCCTTCTATCGCAGGTATTTGAAGCTAAATCATTCGTATGGCATCGATTTGAAGCTGAGCCTTCTACTTCGCATTGATTTGAAGCTAAATCGTGTGCTTCTCTTCGATTTTAAACTAACTCGTTTGTTTCGCATGCAGTTGAAGCTAAATCATGTTTATCACAAGTATCTGAAGCTAAACCACTTGTTTCGCTAGCATATGAAGCTAAATCATGTGCTTCGCATTGATTTGAAGCTAAATCGTGTGTTTCGCTTGGATTTTAAACCAACTCGTTTGTTTCGCATGCAGTTGAAGCTAAATCATGTTTATCCCAAGCATCTGAAGCTAAACCACTTGTTTCGCAAGTATATGAAGCTAAACCATGTGCTTCGCATTGATTTGAAGCTAAATCATGTGTTCCGCATGGATTTGAAGCTAACTCGTTTGTTTTGCCTACATTTGATGCTATACCGTTTACATCGCAAGTATGTGAAGCTAAATAATCTGTTTCGCTTGAATTTTAAGCTAAATCATGTGTTTCGCATGGAATTGAAGCTACCTGGTTTGTTTCGCCTGCATTTGAAGCTAGTTCACTTGTATCGCAAGTATTTGAAGCTAAATCATTTGTTTCGCATGGATTTGAAGTTAAGCCATCCACTTCGCATTGATTTGAAACTAAATCATTTGTGTCGCATGACTTTGAAGATAAACCTTCTACTTTGCATTAATTTCAAGGTAAATCATGTGTTTCCTATGTATTTGAAGCTAACTCGTTTGTTTCGCCTGCATTTGAAGCTATATCATTTAATCGCAAGTATGTGAAGCTAAATAATCTCTTTCGCATGATTTTTAAGCTAAATCATGTGTTTCGCATGGAATTGAAGCTACCTGGTTAGTTTCGCCTGCATTTGAAGCTAAATCATGTTTATCACAAGTATCTGAATCTAAACCATTTGTTTCGCAAGAATATGAAGCTAAACCACGTGTTTCGCATGAATTTGACGCTAAATCATGTCTTTCGCATAGACTTGAAGCTAACTCGTTTGTTTCGCCTGCATTTGAAGCTAAATCACTTCTATCGCAGGTATTTGAAGCTAAATCATTCGTATGGCATCGATTTGAAGCTAAGCCTTCTACTTCGCATTGATTTGAAGCTAAATCGTGTGCTTCTCTTCGATTTTAAACTAACTCGTTTGTTTCGCATGCAGTTGAAGCTAAATCATGTTTATCACAAGTATCTGAAGCTAAACCACTTGTTTCGCTAGCATATGAAGCTAAACCATGTGCTTCGCATTGATTTGAAGCTAAATCATGTGTTCCGCATGGATTTGAAGCTAACTCGTTTGTTTTGCCTACATTTGAAGCTATACCGTTTACATCGCAAGTATGTGAAGCTAAATAATCTGTTTCGCTTGAATTTTAAGCTAAATCATGTGTTTCGCATGGAATTGAAGCTACCTGGTTTGTTTCGCCTGCATTTGAAGCTAGTTCACTTGTATCGCAAGTATTTGAAGAAAAATCATTTGTTTCGCATGGATTTGAAGCTATCTCGTTTGTTTCGCCTGCAGTTGAATCTATATCACTTATATCGCAAGTATTTGAAGCTAAATCATTTGTGTCACATGTATTTGAAGCTACGCCTTCTACTTCGCATTGATTTGAAGCTGAATCATCAGTTTCGCATGGATTTGAAGCTAACTCGTTTGTTTCGCCTCCATTTGAAGCTACCACACTTATATTCGCAAGTATTTGAAGCCAAATCAGTTGTTTCGCATTCATTTGAAGCTAAGCTTTCTACTTCGCATTGATATGAAGCTAAATCATTTGATTCGCATGGATTTGAAGCTAAGCTTTCCACTTCGCATTGATTTGAAGCTAAATCGTGTGATTCTCTTGGATTATAAACTAACTCGTTTGTTTCGCATGCAGTTGAAGCTAAATCATGTTTATCACAAGTATCTGAAGCTAAGCCACTTGTTTTGCAAGCATATGAAGCTAAACCATGTGCTTCGCATTGATTTGAAGCTAAATCATGTGTTCCGCATGGATTTGAAGCTAACTCGTTTGTTTTACCTACATTTGAATGTATATCGTTTATATCGCAAGTATTTGAAGCTAAATCATTTGTTTCGTATGAATTTTAAGCTAAATCATGTGTTTCGCATGGAATTGAAGCTACCTGGTTTGTTTCGCCTGCATTTGAAGCTAGTTCACTCGTATCGCAAGTATTTGAAGATAAATCATTTGTTTCGTATGAATTTTAATTTAAATCATGTGTTTCGCATGGAATTGTGAGCTACCTGCTCTGTTACGCCTGCATTTGAAGCTATATCATTTACGTCGCAAGTATTTGAAGATAAATCATTTGTTTCGCCTGTATTTGAAGTTAAGCCATCTACTTCGCATTGATTTGAAACTAAATCATGTGTTTCGCTTGGATTTGAAGCTAACTCGTTTGTTTCGCCTGCATTTGAAGCTATATCAATTATATAACAAGTATTTGAAGCTAAGTCATTTGTGTCGCATGGCTTTGAAGATAAACCTTCTACTTTGCATTAATTTGAAGGTAAATCGTGTGTTTCGTATGGATTTGAAGCTAACTCGTTTGTTTCGCCTGCATTTGAAGCTACATCATTTAATCGCAGGTATTTGAAGCTAAATCATTCGTATGGCATCGATTTGAAGCTAAGCCTTCTACTTCGCATTGATTTGAAGCTAAATCGTGTGTTTCGCTTGGATTTTAAACTAACTCGTTTGTTTCGCATGCAGTTGAAGCTAAATCATGTTTATCACAAGTATCTGAAGCTAAACCACTTGTTTCGCAAGTATAAGAAGCTAAACCATGTGCTTCGCATTGATTTGAAGCTAAATCTTGTGTTCCGCATCGATCTGAAGCTAACTCGTTTGTTTTGCCTGCATTTGATGTTATATCATTTATAACGCAAGTATTTGAAGCTAAATCATTTGTTTCGCAAGTATTTGAAGAAATATCATTTGTTTCGCATGGATTTGAAGCTACCTCGTTTGTTTCGCCTGCAGTTGAATCTATATCACTTATATCGCAAGTATTTGAAGCTAAATCATTTGTTCCGCATGGATTTGAAGTTACGCCTTCTACTTTGCATTGAGTTATAGCTAAATCATGTGTTTCGCATGGATTTGATGCTAACTCGCTTGTTTCGCATGCATTTGAAGCTGTATCACTTATATTCGCAAGTATTTGAAGCTAAGCCATTTGTTTCGCATGGATATGAAGCTAAGCCATCTACTTCGCATTGATTTGAAGCTAAATCGTGTGTTTCTCTTCGATTTTAAACTAACTCGTTTGTTTCGCATGCAGTTGAAGCTAAATCATGTTTATCACAAGTATCTGAAGCTGAACTACTTGTTTCGCAAGTATATGAATCTAAACCATGTGTTTCGTATTGATTTGAAGCTAAATCATGCGTTCCACATGGATTTGTAGCCAACTCGCTTGTTTTTCCTGCATTTGTATCTATATCATTTATATCGCAAGTATTTGAAGCTAAATTGTTTGTTTCGCATGGATTTGTAGCTAAGCCTTCTACTTCGCATTGATTTGGAGCTAAATCATGTGCTTCGCATGGATTTGAAGCTAACTCGTTTGTTTCCCCTGCATTTGAATCTATATCATTTATATCGCAAGTATTTGAAGCTAAATCATTTGTTTCGCATGGATTTGAAGCTAAGCCTTTTACTACGCATTGATATGAAGCTAAATCGTGTGCTTTGCACAGATCTGAAGCTAAACTTTCTACATCGCATTGATTTGAAGCTAAATCACGTGCTATGCATAAACTTTAAGCTAAATCATGTTTTTCCCATGACTATGAACCTAAATCATGTGTATCCCATGGATTTGAAGCTATTGCTTCTACTTCGCATTGATTTGAAACTAGATCATGTGTTTCGCTTGGATTTGAAGCTAACTCGTTGTTTCGCCTGCATTTGAAGCTTTATCAATTATATCGCAAAATATTTGAAGCTAAATCAATTGTGTCGCATGTGTTTGAAGCTACGCCTTCTATTTCGCATTGATTTGAAGCTAAGCCTTCAACTTCGCATTGATTTGAAGGGAAATCATTTGTTTCCTTTGGATTGGAAGCTGACGCGATTGTTTCGCATGCAGTTGAAGGTACATCATGTTTATCACAAGTATCTGAAGATAAACCATTTGTTTCGCAAGAATATGAAGCTAAACCATGTGTTTCGCATGGATTTGAAGCTTAATCATTTGTTTCGCAAGAATATGAAGCTAAACCATGTGTTTCGCATGGATTTGAAGCTTAATCATGTGTTTCGCATGGATTTGAAGCTAAGACTTCTACTTCACATTGATTTGTAACTAAATTATGTGTTTCGAATGGATTTGAAGCTAAGTCGTTTGTTTTGCCTGCATTTGGAGCTATATCATTTATATCGCAAGTATTTGAAGCTAATACATTTGTTCCACGTGCATTTGAAGCTAAACCTTATACATCGCATTGATTTGTAGCTAAATCATGTGTTTCGCTTGTATTTGAAGCTAACTCGTTGTTTCGTCTGCCGTTGAAGCTAAATCATGTATATCACAAGTATTTGAAGCTAAACCATTTGATTCGAGTGGATTTGAAGCTAAGCGTTCTACTTCGCAATGTTTTGAAGCTAAATCATGTGTTTCGCTTGGATTTGATGTTACCTCGTTTGTTTCGCATGCATTTGAAGCTATATCAGTTATATCGCAAGTATTTGAAGCTAAATCATTTGCGTCGCATGACTTTGAGGATAAGCCTCCTACTTCGCATTGATTTGAAACTAAACCATGTGTTTCGCTTGGATTTGAAGCTAATTCGTTTGTATCGCCTGCATTTGAAGCTATATCATTTATATCGCAAGTATATGAAGCTAAACCATGTGTTTCGCAAGAATATGAAGCTAAATCATTTGTTCCGCATGGATTTGGAGCTAACTCGTTTGTTTCCCCTGCATTTGAAGCTATATCACTTATATCGCATGTACCTGATGCTAAATCATTTGTTTCGCATGGATTTGATGCTAAACCTTGTACATCGCATTAATTTGCAGCTAAATCTTGTGTTTCGCATGGATTTGAAGCTATACCTTCTATATCGCATTGATTTGCATCTAAATTATGTGTTTCGCATGGATTTAAAGCTATACCTTCTATATCGCATTGATTTGAAGCTTAATCATGTGTTTTGCATGGATTTGAAGCTATATCACTTATATCGCAAGTATCTGAAGCTAAATCATTTGTGTCGCATGGATTTGAAGCTAAACCTTCTACATAGCATTGATTTGAAGCTTAATCATGTGTTTTGCATGGATTTGAAGCTAACTCGTTTGTTTCCCCTGCATTGGAAGCTATATCACTTATATCGCAAGTATCTGATGCTAAATCATTTGTTTCGCATGGATTTGATGCCAACTCGTTTGTTTCGCCGGCTTTTGATGCTATATCACGTATATCGCAATTATCTGAATCTAAGACATTTGTTTCTCATGTATTTGAAGCTAAGCCTTCTACTTCGCATTGATTTGAAGCTATATCCTGTGTATAGCATGGATTTTGTAGCTAAACCCTCTACATTGCATTGATTTGAAGCTTTATCATGTGTTTTGCTTGGATTTGAAGCTAACTCGTTTGTATCGCCTGCATTTGAAGCTATATCACTTATATCCAAAGTGTTTGCAGCTAAATTATTAGTTTCGCATGGATTTGAAGCTAAACCTTCTACATCGCATTGATTCGAAGCTAAATCATGTGTTTCGCTTTGATTTGAAACTAAACCTTCTACATCGCATTGATTTGAAGCTAAATCGTTTGTTTACCTTGGATTTGCAACTAACGCGATTGTTTCGCCTGCAGTTGAAGCTAAATCATGTTTGTCGCACGTATTTGAGATTAAATCATTAGATTCGCACGGATTTGAAGCTAAGCTTTCTCCTTCGCATTGATTTGAAGCTAAATCATGTGTATTCGCATGGATTTTGAAGCTAACTCGTTTGAGTCGTCTGCATTTGAAGCTATATCACTTATATCGCAAGTATCTGATGCTAAATCATTTGTTTCCCATGGATTTGAAGCTCAACCTTCTACATCGCATTGATTTGCAGATAAACCATGTGTTTCGCATGGATTTGAAGCTAACTCGTTTGTTACGCATGTAGTTGAAGCTAAATCATGTATACCGCAAGTATCTGAATCTAAACCATTTGTTCCGAGTGGATTTGAAGCTAAGCCTTCTACTTCGCATTGATTTGAAGCTACAACATGTGTTTCGCATGGATTTGAAGCTAACTCGTTTCTTTCGCATGCAGTTGAAGCTAAATCATTTTTATCACAAGTATCTGAATCTAAAGCATTTGTTTCGGATGGATTTGAAGCTAAGCCTTCGACTTCACGTTGATTTGAAGCTTAATCATGTGTTTCGCATGGATTTGAATCCAACCCGTTTGTTACGCATGCAGTTGAAGCTAAATCATGTATATCACAAGTATCTGAATCTAAACCATTTGTTCCGGATGGATGTGAAGCTAAGCCTTCTACTTCGCATTGATTTGAAGCTAAAGCATGTATTTCTCTTGGATTTGAAGCTAAGTCTTCTACTTCACATTGATTCGAAGCTACAACATGTGTTTCGCATAGATTTGATGCTAACTCTTTTATTTCGCCTGCATTTGAATCTATATCATGCATATCACAAGTATTTAAGACTAAATCATTTGATTCGCATGGATTTGAAGCTATCTCGTTTGATTCGCCTGCATTTGAAGCTATATCAATTATATCGCAAGTATTTGATGCTAAATCATTTGTTTCGCATGGACTTGAAGCAGAACCTTCTACATCGCATTTATTTGAAGCTAAATCATGTGTTTCGCTTGGATTTGAATGTAAAACTTATACATCGCATTTGAAGCTAAATCATATGTTTCGCATGGACTTGGCGCTAACTCGTTTGTTTCTCCTGCATTTGAAGCTATATCACTTATATCGCGAGTATCTGAATCTAAATCATTTGTTTCGCATGGATTTGAAGCTAAGCCTTCTACTTCGCATTGATTTGAAGCTATATCATGTGTATAGCATGGATTTTGTAGCTAAACCCTCTACATTGCATTGATTTGAAGCTTTATCATGTGTTTTGCTTGGATTTGAAGCTAACTCGTTTGTATCGCCTGCATTTGAAGCTATATCACTTATATCCAAAGTATTTGCAGCTAAATTATTAGTTTCGCATGGTTTTGATGCTAAACCTTCTACATCGCATTGATTTGAAGCTAAATCATGTGTTTCGCATGGATTTGAAGCTTACTCGTTTGTTTCGCAAGCAGTTGTAGGTAAATCAGTGTATACCACAAGTAGTTGAAGCTAAACCATTTGTTTCGCATTGATTTGAAGCTAAGTCTTCAACTTCGCATTGATTTGAAGCTAAATCGTTTGTTTACCTTGGATTAGCAGCTAACGCGATTGTATCGCCTGCAGTTGAAGCTAATCAGGTTTATCGCACGTATTTGAGACTAAATCATTAGATTCGCATGGATTTGAAGATAAGCTTTCTCCTTCGCATTGATTTGAAGCTAAATCATGTGTTTCGCTTGAGTTGAAGCTAACTCGTTTGTTTCGCCTGCATTTGAAGCTATATCACTTCTATCGCAAGTATTTGAAGCTAAATCATTTGTGTCGCACGGATTTGATGCTAACACTTCTGCTTCGCATTGAATTGAAGCTAAAACATGTGATACGCATGGATTTGAAGCTAAATCTTGGCTTTCGCATGGATTTGAAGCTAAGCCTTTTACTTCGCATTGATTTGTAGCTAAATCATGTACTTCGCATGGATTTGAAGCTAACTCGATTGTTTCGCATGCAGTTTAATCTAAATCATGTTTATCACAAATATCTGAATCTAAACCATTTGTTTCGCATTGATTTGGAGCTAAGCCTTCTACTTCGCATTGATTTGAAGCTACATCATGTGCTTCGCTTGGATTTGAAGCTACCTCGTTTGTTTCGCATGTAATTCAAGCTAACAGGTATGTTTCGCCTGCATTTGAAGCTATATCACTTATATCCCAAGTGTTTGAAGCTAAATCATTTGTTTCGCATGGGTTTGAAGGTAAACCTCCTACATCGCATTGATTTGAAGCTAAATCATGTGATTCGCTTGGATATGAAGCTAACTCGTTTGTTTCGTCTGCACATGAAGCTATATCACTTATATGGCAAGTATTTGAATCTAAATCATTCGTATGGTATCGATTTTAAGCTAAGCCTTCTACTTCGCATTGATTTGAAGCTAAATCATGTGTCTCACTTGGTTGTAATGCTAACTCGTTTGTTTCGCATGCGGTTGAAGCTAAATCATGTTTATCACAAGTATCTGAAGCTAAGCCACTTGTTTCGCAAGCATATGAAGCTTAACCATGTGCTTCGCATTGATTTGAAGCTAAATCATGTGTTCCGCATGGATTTGAAGCTAACTCGTTTGTTTTGCCTACATTTGAAGGTATATCGTTTATATCGCAAGTATTTGAAGCTAAATCACTTGTATCGTATGAATTTTAAGCTAAATCATGTGTTTCGCATGGAATTGAAGCTACCTGGTTTGTTTCGCATGCATTTGAAGCTTATCACTTATATTCGCAAGTATTTGAAGCTAAGTCATTTGTTTCGCATGATTTGAAGTTAAGCCATCTATTTCGCATTGATTTGAAGCTAAATCATGTGTTTCGCATGGATGTGAAACTAACTCTGTTTCGCCTGCATTTGAAGCTAAATTATGTTTATCACAAGTATCTGAATCTAAACCATTTGTTTCGCAAGAATATGAAGCTAAACCACGTTTTTCGCATGAATTTAAGCTAAATCATGTGTTTCGCACAGATTTGAAGCTAACTCGTTTGTTTCGCCTGCATTTGAAGGCTATATCAATTATATCGCAAGTATTTGAAGCTAAATCATTTGTGTCGCATGGCTTTGAAGATAAGCCTTCTACTTTGCATTAATTTGAAGGTAAATCATGCGTTTCGCTTGGATTTGAAGGTAACTCGGGTGTTTCGCCTGCATTTGAAGCTAAATCATGTTTATCACAATTATCTGAATCTAAACCATTTGTTTCGCAAGCATATGAAGCTAAACCATGTGTTTCGCATGAATTTGAAGCTAAATCATGTATTTCGCACAGATTTGAAGCTAACTCGTTTGTTTCGCCTGCATTGAAGCTATATCAATTATATGGCAAGTATTTGAAGCTAAATCATTTGTGTCGCATGGCTTTGAGGATAAGCCTTCCACTTTGCATTAATTTGAAGGTAAATCATGTGTTTCGCATGGATTTGAAGCTAAACCTTCTACTTCGCATTGATTTGAACTAAATCATGTGTTTCGCTTGGATTTGAAGCAAACTCGTTTGTTTCGCCTGCATTTGAAGCTATATCAATTATATAACAAGTATTTGAAACTAAATCATTTGTTTCGCATGGATTTGAAGTTAAGCATCTACTTCGCATTGATTTGAAACTAAATCATGTGTTTCTCTTGGATTTGAAGCTAACTCGTTTGTTTCGCCTGCATTTGAAGCTATATCATTTAATCGCAAGTATGTGAAGCTAAATAATCTGTTTCGCATGAATCTTAAGCTAAATCATGTGCTTCGCATGGAATTGAAGCTACCTGGTTTGTTTTGCCTGCGTTTGAAGCTAGTTCACTTGTATCGCAAGTATTTGAAGATAAATCATTTGTATCGTTTGAATTTTAAGCTAAATCATGTGTTTCGCATGGAATTGAAGCTACCTGGCTTGTTTCGCCTGCATTTGAAGCTATATCATTTACGTCGCAAGTATTTGAAGCTAAATCATTTGTTTCGCATGGATTTGAAGCAGAATTTTCCACATCGCATTGATTTTCAGATAAATTATGTGTTTCGCATGGATTTGGTGCTAGACCTTCTATATCGCATTGATTTGAAGTTAGTCATGTTTTTTGCATGGATTTGAAGCTAACTCGTTTGTTTTGCCTGCATTTGAAGTTATATCATTTATATCGCAAGTATTTGAATCTAAATCATTTGTGTCGCATGGATTTGAAGCTAAGCCTTCTACTTTGCATTGATTTGAAACTAAATCATGTGTTTCGCTTGGATTTGAAGCTAACTCGTTTGTTTCGCCTGCATTTGAAGCTATATCAATTATATCGCAAGTATTTGAAGCTAAATTATTTGTGTCACATGGCTTGAAGCTAACTCGTTTGTTTCGCCTGCATTTGAAGCTATATCAATTCTATCGCAGGTATTTAAAGCTAAATCATTCGTATGGTATCGATTTTAAGCTAAGCCTTCTACTTCGCATTAATTTGAGGGTAAATCATGTGTTTCGCATGGATTTGAAGGTAACTCGTTTGTTCGGCCTGCATTTGAGGCTATATCATGTATATGACAAGCATTTGAAGCTAAATCATTTGATTCGCATGGATTCGAAGCTAAGCTTCCTACTACGCATTGATTTGAAGCTAAATCCTTTGATTCGCATGATTAGAAGCTAAGCTTCTACTTCGCATTGATTTGGAGCTAAATCATGTGTTTCGTATGGATTTGAAGCTTACTCGTTTGTTTCGCCTGCATTTGAAGCTATATCATTCAATCGCAAGTATGTGAAGCTAAATAATCTGTTTCGCATGAATTTTAAGCTAAATCATGTGTTCCGCATGATATGAAGCTACGCCTTCTACTTCGCATTGATTTTTAGCTAAATCATGAGTTTCGCATGGATTTGATGCTAACTCGTTTGTTTCGCATGCATTTGAAGCTGTATCACTAAAATTCACAAGTATTTGAAGCTACGTCATTTGATTCGCATGGATATGAAGCTAAGCCTTCTACTTGGCATTGATTTGAAGCTAAATCATGTGTTCCGCTTGGATTTGTAGCTAACTCGTTTGTTTCGCCTGCATTTGAAGCTATATCATTTAATCGCAAGTATGTGAAGCTAGATAATCTGTTTCGCATGAATCTTAAGCTAAATCATGTGTTTCGCATGGAATTGAAGCTACCTGGTTTGTTTCACCTGCATTTGAAGCTCGTTCACTTGTATCGCAAGTATTTGAAGAAAAATCATTTGTTTCGCATGGATTTGAAGCTACCTCGTTTGTTTCGCATGCAGTTGAATCTATATCACTTATATCGCATGTATTGAAGCTAAGTCATTTGTTTCGCATGGATATGAAGCTAAGCCATCTACTTCGCATTGATTTGAAGCTAAATCACGTGTCTCGCTTGGTTTTAATGCTAACTCGTTTGTTTCGCATGCGGTTGAATCTAAATCATGTTATCACAAGTATTTGAAGCTGAACCATTTGTTTCGCAAGAATATGAAGCTAAACCTTGTGTTTCGCTTGGATTTGAAGCTAAATCATGTGTTTCGCATAGATTTGAAGTTATCTCGTTTGTTTCCCCTGCATTTGAAGCTAAATCATGTTTATCACATGTGTCTGAATCTAAACCATTTGTTTCGCAAGAATATGAAGCTAAACCATGTGTTTCGCATGAATTTGAAGCTAAATCATGTGTTTCGCATAGACTTGAAGCTAACTCGTTTGTTCGTCTGCATTTGAAGCTATATCATTTCTATCGCAGGTATTTGAAGCTAACTCATTCGTATCGCATCGATTTGAAGCTAAGCCTTCTACTTCGCATTGATTTGAAACTAAGTCATGTGTTTCGCTTGGATTTGAAGTTAACTCGTTTGTTTCGCCTGCAGTTGAAGCTATATCAATTATATAACAAGTATTTGAAGCTAAATCATTTGTGTCGCATGGCTTTGAAGATAAACCTTCTACTTTGCATTAATTTGAAGGTAAATCATGTGTTTCGTATGGATTTGAAGCTAACTCGTTTGTTTCGCCTGCATTTGAAGGTATATCGTTTATATCGCAAGTATGTGAAGCTAAATAATCTGTTTCGCATGAATTTTAAGCTAAATCATGTGTTCCGCATGGATATGAAGCTACGCCTTCTACTTCGCATTGATTTTTAGCTAAATCATGAGTTTCGCATGGATTTGATGCTAACTCGTTTGTTTCGCATGCATTTGAAGCTGTATCACTAAAATTCGCAAGTATTTGAAGCTAAGTCATTTGATTCGCATGGATATGAAGCTAAGCCTTCTACTTGGCATTGATTTGAAGCTAAATCATGTGTTCCGCTTGGATTTGAAGCTAACTCGTTTGTTTTGCCTGCATTTGAAGGTATATCGTTTATATCGCAAGTATTTGAAGCTAAATCATTTGTGTCGCATGGCTTTGAAGATAAACCTTCTACTTTGCATTAATTTGAAGTTAAATCATGTGTATCGTATGGATTGAAGCTTACTCGTTTGTTTCGCCTGCATTTGAAGCTATATCATTTAATCGCAAGTATGTGAAGCTAAATAATCTGTTTCGCATGAATTTTAAGCTAAATCATGTGTTCCGCATGGATATGAAGCTACGCCTCCTACTTCGCATTGATTTTTAGCTAAATCATGTGTTTCGCATGGATTTGATGCTAACTCGTTTGTTTCGCATGCATTTGAAGCTGTATCACTAAAATTCACAAGTATTTGAAGCTAAGTCATTTGATTCGCATGGATATGAAGCTAAGCCTTCTACTTGGCATTGATTTGAAGCTAAATCATGTGTTCCGCTTGGATTTGAAGCTAACTCGTTTGTTTTGCCTGCATTTGAAGGTATATCGTTTATATCGCAAGTATTTGAAGCTAAATCATTTGTTTCGTATGCATTTTAAGCTAAATCATGAGTTTCGCATGGAATTGAAGCTACCTGGTTTGGTTCGCCTGCACGTGAAGCTAGCTCACTTGTATCGCAAGTATTTGAAGAAAAATCATTTGTTTCGCATGGATTTGAAGCTAACTCGTTCGTTTCGCCTGCATTTGAAGCTATATTAATTATATCGCAAGTATTTGAAGAAAAATCATTTGTGTCGCATGGCTTTGAAGTTAAACCTTCTACTTTGCATTATTTGAAGTTAAATCATGTGTTTCGCTAGGATTTGAAGCTAACTCGTTTGTTTCGTCTGCATTTGAAGCTATATCATTTACGTCGCAAGTATGTGAAGCTAAGTCATTTGTTTCGCATGGATAAGAAGCTAAGCATCTACTTCGTATTGATTTGAAGCTAAATCCTTGTGTCTCGCTTGGTTTTAAAGCTAATTCGTTTGCTTCGCATGCGGTTGAAGCTAAATCAAGATTATCACAAGTATATGAAGCTAAACCATTTGTTTCGCAAGAATATGAAGCTAAACCATGTGTGTCGCTTGGATTCGAAGCTAAATCTTGTGTTTCGCATGGATTTGAAACTAACTCGATTGTTTCGACTGCATTTGAAGCTAAATCATGTTTATCACAAGTATCTGAATCTAAACCATTTGTTTCGCAAGAATGTGAAGCTAAACCATGTGTTTCGCATGAATTTGAAGCTAAATTATGTGTTTCGCATAGACTTGATGCTAACTCGTTTGTTTCGCCTGCATTTGAAGCTATATCATTTCTATCGCAGGTATTTGAAGCTAATTCATTCGTATCGCATCGATTTGAAGCTAAGCCTTCTACTTCGCATTGATTTGAAACTAAATCATGTGTTTCGCTTGGATTTGAAGTTAACTCGTTTGTTTCGCCTGCAGTTGAAGCTATATCAATTATATAACAATTATTTGAATCTATATCATTTGTGTCGCATGGTTTTGAAGATAAACCTTCTACTTTGCATTAATTTGAAGGTAAATCATGTGTTTCGTATGGATTTGAAGCTTACTCGTTTGTTTCGCCTGCATTTGAAGCTATATCATTTAATCGCAAGTATGTGAAGCTAAATAATCTGTTTCGCATGAATTTTAAGCTAAATCATGTGTTCCGCATGGATATGAAGCTACGCCTTCTACTTCGCATTGATTTTTAGCTAAATCATGAGTTTCGCATGAATTTGATGCTAACTCGATTGTTTCGCATGTATTTGAAGCTGTATCACTTAAATTCGCAAGTATTTGAAGCTAAATCATTTGATTCGCATGGATATGAAGCTAAGACCTTCAACTTGGCATTGATTTGAAGCTAAATCATGTGTTTCGCTTGGTTTAAAGTCAACTCGTTTGTTACGCATGCGGTTGAATCTAAATCATGTTTATCACAAGTATCTGAATCTAAACCATTTGTTTCGCAAGAATATGAAGCTAAACCATGTGTTTCACATGAATTTGAAGCTAAATGATGTGTTCCGCATGGATTTGAAGCTAACTCGTTTGTTTTGCCTACATTTGAAGGTATATCGTTTATATCGCAAGTATTTGAAGCTAAATCATTTGTTTCGCATGGATTTGAAGTTAAGCCATCTACTTCGCATTGATTTGAAACTAAATCATGTGTCTCGCTTGGATTTGAAGCTAACACGTTTGTTTCGGCTGCATTTGAAGCTATATCAATTATATAACAAGTATTTGAAGCTAAATCATTTGTGTCGCATGACTTTGAAGATAAACCTACTACTTTGCATTAATTTGAAGGTAAATCATGTGTTTCGTATGGATTTGAAGCTAACTCGTTTGTTTCGCCTGCATTTGAATCTAGTTCACTTGTATCGCAAGTATTTGAAGAAAAATCATTTGTTTCGCATGGATTTGAAGCTACCTCGTTTGTTTCGCATGCATTTGAAGCTGTATCACTTATATTCGCAGGTATTTGAAGCTAAATCATTTGTGTCGCATGGATTTGAAGGTAAGCCTTCTACTTCGCATTGATTGGAAGCTAATTCATGTGTATAGCATGAATTTGAAGCTAACTCGTTTGTTTCGCATGGATTTGAAGCAAACTCGTTTGTTTCGCCTGCATTTGAAGCTACATCATGTATATCACAAGTATTTGAAGCTAAATCATTTGATTCGCATGGATTTGAAGCCTAGCTTTCTACTTCGCATTGATTTGAAGCTAAATCATTTGTTTCGCTTGGATTTGAAGCTAAGCCTTCTACTTCGCATTGATTGAAGCTGAATCATATGTTTCGCATGGATTTGAAGCTAACTAGCTTGTTTCGGATGCAGTCTTAGTTTAAATCAAGAATATCACAAGTATTTGAAGATTAACCGATTGCTTCGCATTGATTTGAAGATAAGCCTTTTACTTCGCATAGATTTGAAGTTATATCATGTGTTCCGCATGGATTTGAACCAAACTCGTTTGTTTCGCCTGCATTTGAAGCTATATCATGTATATCAAAAGTAATTGTAGCTAAACAATGTGCTTCGCTTGGATTTGAAGCTAAGCCTTCTACTTCGCATTGATTTGAAGCTAAATCATGTGTATCGCATGGATTTGAAGCTAACTCGTTTGTTCGCCTGCATTTGAGGCTATATCATTTATATCTCAGGTATTTGAAACTAAATCATTTGTGTCGCACGGATTGAAGCTAAGCCTTCTACTTCGCATTAACTGGAAGCTAAATCATGTGTTTTGCATGGATTTGAAGCTAAGTCATGTGTTTCGCATGGATTTGAAGCAAACTCGTTTGTTTCGCCTGCATTTGAAGCTATATCACGTATATCACAAGTATTTGAAGATAAATCATTTGATTCGGATGGATTTGAAGCCTAGCTTTCTACTTCGCATTGATTTGAAGCTAAATCATGTGTTTCGCTTGGATTTGAAGCTAAGCCTTCTACTTCGCATTGATTGGAAGCTGAATCATGTGTTTCGCATGATTTGAAGCTACCTGGTTTGTTTCGCCTGCATTTGAAGCTAGTTCACTTGTATCGCAAGTATTTGAAGAAAAATCATTTGTTTCGCATGGATTTGAAGCTATCTCGTTTGTTTCGCCTACAGTTGAATCTATATCACTTATATCGCAAGTATTTTAAGCTAAATCATGTGTTGCGCATGGATATGAAGCTACGCCTTCTACCTCGCATTGATTTTTAGCTAAATCATGAGTTTCGCATGAATTTGATGCTAACTCGATTGTTTCGCATGCATTTGAAGCTGTATCACTTAAATTCGCAAGTATTTGAAGCTAAATCATTTGATTCGCATGGATATGAAGCTAAGACCTTCAACTTGGCATTGATTTGAAGCTAAATCATGTGTTTCGCTTGGTTTTAAAGTCAACTCGTTTGTTACGCATGCGGTTGAATCTAAATCATGTTTATCACAAGTATCTGAATCTAAACCATTTGTTTCGCAAGAATATGAAGCTAAACCATGTGTTTCACATGAATTTGAAGCTAAATGATGTGTTCCGCATGGATTTGAAGCTAACTCGTTTGTTTTGCCTACATTTGAAGGTATATCGTTTATATCGCAAGTATTTGAAGCTAAATCATTTGTTTCGCATGGATTTGAAGTTAAGCCATCTACTTCGCATTGATTTGAAACTAAATCATGTGTCTCGCTTGGATTTGAAGCTAACACGTTTGTTTCGGCTGCATTTGAAGCTATATCAATTATATAACAAGTATTTGAAGCTAAATCATTTGTGTCGCATGACTTTGAAGATAAACCTACTACTTTGCATTAATTTGAAGGTAAATCATGTGTTTCGTATGGATTTGAAGCTAACTCGTTGTTTCGCCTGCATTTGAATCTAGTTCACTTGTATCGCAAGTATTTGAAGAAAAATCATTTGTTTCGCATGGATTTGAAGCTACCTCGTTTGTTTCGCATGCATTTGAAGCTGTATCACTTATATTCGCAGGTATTTGAAGCTAAATCATTTGTGTCGCATGGATTTGAAGGTAAGCCTTCTACTTCGCATTGATTGGAAGCTAATTCATGTGTATAGCATGAATTTGAAGCTAACTCGTTTGTTTCGCATGGATTTGAAGCAAACTCGTTGTTTCGCCTGCATTTGAAGCTACATCATGTATATCACAAGTATTTGAAGCTAAATCATTGATTCGCATGGATTTGAAGCCTAGCTTTCTACTTCGCATTGATTTGAAGCTAAATCATTTGTTTCGCTTGGATTTGAAGCTAAGCCTTCTACTTCGCATTGATTGGAAGCTGAATCATATGTTTCGCATGGATTTGAAGCTAACTAGCTTGTTTCGGATGCAGTCTTAGTTAAATCAAGAATATCACAATTATTTGAAGATTAACCGATTGCTTCGCATTGATTTGAAGATAAGCCTTTTACTTCGCATAGATTTGAAGTTATATCATGTGTTCCGCATGGATTTGAACCAAACTCGTTTGTTTCGCCTGCATTTGTAGCTATATCATGTATATCAAAAGTAATTGTAGCTAAACCATGTGCTTCGCTTGGATTTGAAGCTAAGCCTTCTACTTCGCATTGATTTGAAGCTAAATCATGTGTATCGCATGGATTTGAAGCTAACTCGTTTGTTTCGCCTGCATTTGAGGCTATATCATTTATATCTCAGGTATTTGAAACTAAATCATTTGTGTCGCACGGATTTGAAGCTAAGCCTTCTACTTCGCATTAACTGGAAGCTAAATCATGTGTTTTGCATGGATTTGAAGCTAAGTCATGTGTTTCGCATGGATTTGAAGCAAACTCGTTTGTTTCGCCTGCATTTGAAGCTATATCACGTATATCACAAGTATTTGAAGATAAATCATTTGATTCGGATGGATTTGAAGCCTAGCTTTCTACTTCGCATTGATTTGAAGCTAAATCATGTGTTTCGCTTGGATTTGAAGCTAAGCCTTCTACTTCGCATTGATTGGAAGCTGAATCATGTGTTTCGCATGGATTTGAAGCTACCTGGTTTGTTTCGCCTGCATTTGAAGCTAGTTCACTTGTATCGCAAGTATTTGAAGAAAAATCATTTGTTTCGCATGGATTTGAAGCTATCTCGTTTGTTTCGCCTACAGTTGAATCTATATCACTTATATCGCAAGTATTTTAAGCTAAATCATGTGTTGCGCATGGATATGAAGCTACGCCTTCTACCTCGCATTGATTTTTAGCTAAATCATGAGTTTCGCATGAATTTGATGCTAACTCGATTGTTTCGCATGCATTTGAAGCTGTATCACTTAAATTCGCAAGTATTTGAAGCTAAATCATTTGATTCGCATGGATATGAAGCTAAGACCTTCAACTTGGCATTGATTTGAAGCTAAATCATGTGTTTCGCTTGGTTTTAAAGTCAACTCGTTTGTTACGCATGCGGTTGAATCTAAATCATGTTTATCACAAGTATCTGAATCTAAACCATTTGTTTCGCAAGAATATGAAGCTAAACCATGTGTTTCACATGAATTTGAAGCTAAATGATGTGTTCCGCATGGATTTGAAGCTAACTCGTTTGTTTTGCCTACATTTGAAGGTATATCGTTTATATCGCAAGTATTTGAAGCTAAATCATTTGTTTCGCATGGATTTGAAGTTAAGCCATCTACTTCGCATTGATTTGAAACTAAATCATGTGTCTCGCTTGGATTGAAGCTAACACGTTTGTTTCGGCTGCATTTGAAGCTATATCAATTATATAACAAGTATTTGAAGCTAAATCATTTGTGTCGCATGACTTTGAAGATAAACCTACTACTTTGCATTAATTTGAGGTAAATCATGTGTTTCGTATGGATTTGAAGCTAACTCGTTTGTTTCGCCTGCATTTGAATCTAGTTCACTTGTATCGCAAGTATTTGAAGAAAAATCATTTGTTTCGCATGGATTTGAAGCTACCTCGTTTGTTTCGCATGCATTTGAAGCTGTATCACTTATATTCGCAGGTATTTGAAGCTAAATCATTTGTGTCGCATGGATTTGAAGGTAAGCCTTCTACTTCGCATTGATTGGAAGCTAATTCATGTGTATAGCATGAATTTGAAGCTAACTCGTTTGTTTCGCATGGATTTGAAGCAAACTCGTTTGTTTCGCCTGCATTTGAAGCTACATCATGTATATCACAAGTATTTGAAGCTAAATCATTTGATTCGCATGGATTTGAAGCCTAGCTTTCTACTTCGCATTGATTTGAAGCTAAATCATTTGTTTCGCTTGGATTTGAAGCTAAGCCTTCTACTTCGCATTGATTGGAAGCTGAATCATATGTTTCGCATGGATTTGAAGCTAACTAGCTTGTTTCGGATGCAGTCTTAGTTAAATCAAGAATATCACAATTATTTGAAGATTAACCGATTGCTTCGCATTGATTTGAAGATAAGCCTTTTACTTCGCATAGATTTGAAGTTATATCATGTGTTCCGCATGGATTTGAACCAAACTCGTTTGTTTCGCCTGCATTTGTAGCTATATCATGTATATCAAAAGTAATTGTAGCTAAACCATGTGCTTCGCTTGGATTTGAAGCTAAGCCTTCTACTTCGCATTGATTTGAAGCTAAATCATGTGTATCGCATGGATTTGAAGCTAACTCGTTTGTTTCGCCTGCATTTGAGGCTATATCATTTATATCTCAGGTATTTGAAACTAAATCATTTGTGTCGCACGGATTGAAGCTAAGCCTTCTACTTCGCATTAACTGGAAGCTAAATCATGTGTTTTGCATGGATTTGAAGCTAAGTCATGTGTTTCGCATGGATTTGAAGCAAACTCGTTTGTTTCGCCTGCATTTGAAGCTATATCACGTATATCACAAGTATTTGAAGATAAATCATTTGATTCGGATGGATTTGAAGCCTAGCTTTCTACTTCGCATTGATTTGAAGCTAAATCATGTGTTTCGCTTGGATTTGAAGCTAAGCCTTCTACTTCGCATTGATTGGAAGCTGAATCATGTGTTTCGCATGGATTTGAAGCTACCTGGTTTGTTTCGCCTGCATTTGAAGCTAGTTCACTTGTATCGCAAGTATTTGAAGAAAAATCATTGTTTCGCATGGATTGAAGCTATCTCGTTTGTTTCGCCTACAGTTGAATCTATATCACTTATATCGCAAGTATTTGAAGCTAAATCATTTGTTCCGCATGGATTTGGAGCTACGCCTTCTACTTCGCACTGATTTGAAGCTAAATCATGTGTTTCGCATGGATTTCGTGCTAACTCGTTTGTTTCGCATGCATTTGAAGCTGTATCACTTATATTCCAAAGTATTTGAAGCTAAGTCATTTGATTCGCATGGATATGAAGCTATGCCTCTACTTCGCATCGACTTGAAGCTAAATCATGTGTTTCGCTTGGTTTTAAAGCTAACTCGTTTGTTTCGCATGCGGTTGATGCTAAATCATGTTTATCTCAAGCATACGAAGCTAAACCATTTGCTTCGCAATAATATGAAGCTAAACCATGTGTTTCGCTTGGATTTGAAGCTAAATCATGTGTTTCTCATGTATTTGAAGCTAATCGTTCTACTTCGCATTGATTTGAAGCTAAATCATGTGTATCGCATGGATGTGAAGCTAACTCGTTTGTTTCGCCTGCATTTGAGGTTATATCATTTATATCTCAGGTATTTGAAGCTCAATCATTTGTGTCGCATGGATTTGAAGCTAAGCCTTCTACTTCGCATTGACTGGAAGCTAAATCATGTGTTTTGCATGGATTTGAAGCTAACTCGTTTATTTCGCATGGATTTGAAGCAAACTCGTTTGTTTCGCCTGCATTTGAAGCTATATCACGTATATCACAAGTATTTGAAGATAAATCATTTGATTCGGGTGGATTTGAAGCCTAGTTTCTACTTCGCATTGATTTGAAGCTAAATCATGTGTTTCGCTTGGATTTGAAGCTAAGCCTTCTACTTCGCATTGATTGGAAGCTGAATCATGTGTTTCGCATGGATTTGAAGCTAACTCGCTTGTTTCGGATGCAGTCGTAGTTAAATGAAGAATATCACAAGTATTTGATGATTAACCGATTGCTTCGCATTGATCTGAAGCTAAACCTTTTACTTCGCATTGATTTGAAGTTATATCATGTGTTCCGCATGGATTTGAACCAAACTCGTTTGTTTCGCCTGCATTTGAAGCTATATCATGTATATCACAAGTAATTGAAGCTCAATCATTTGATTCGCATGGATTTGAAGCCTAGCTTTCTACCTCGCATTGATTTGAATCTAAATAATTTGTTTCGCTTGGATTTGAAGCTAAACCTTCTACTTCGCATTGATTGGAAGCTAAATCATGTGTTTCGCATAGATTTGAAGCTAATTCGTTTGCTTCGCCTGCAGTTGAAGCTAAATCATGTACATCACAATTATTTGAAGCTAAACCATTTGATTCGTGTAGATTTGAAGCTAAGCCTTCTAGTGCGCTTTGATTTGAAGCTAAATCATGTGTATCTGTTGTATTTGAAGCTAAGACTTCTACTTCGCATTGATTGGAAGCTATACCATGTGTTTTGCATGGATTTGAAGCTAACACGTTTTATTCGCCTGCGTTTGAAGCTAAATCAATTATATTCGCAAGTATTTGAAGTCAAATCAGTTGTTTCGCATGAATTTGGAGCTATCCCGTTGGTTTCGCCTGCAGTCGAATCTATGTCACTTATATCGCAAGTATCTGAGGATAAATTATTTGTGTCGCATGGATTTGAAGCTCAACCTTCTACATCGCATTGATTTGAAGTTAAATCATTTGTTTCGCATGGATTTGGAGCTAAACCTTCTACATCGCATTGATTTGCAGCTACTCATTTGTTTCCTTAGATTTGAAGCTAACACAATTGATTCGCATGCAGTTGAAGGTAAATCATGTTTATCACAAGTATCTGAAGCTAAACCATTTGTTTCGCAAGAATATGAATCTAAACCATGTGTTTCTCATGGATTTGAAGCTAAATCATGTGTTTCGCATGGATTTGAAGTTAACTGGTTTGTTTCGCATGCAGTTGAAGGTAAATCCTATATACCACAAGTATTTGAAGCTAAACCATTTGTTTCACATTGATGTGATGCTAAGCATTCACTTCGCATTGATTTGAAGCTAAATCATTTGTTTCCCTTGCATTTCAAGCTAACGCGATTGTTTCGCATGCAGTTTAAGATAAATCATGTTTATCACAAGTATCTGAAGCTAAACCATTTGTTTCGCAAGAATATGAAGCTAAACCATGTGTTTCTCATGGATTTGAAGCTAAATCATGTGTTTCGCATGGATTTCAAGCTAACTCGTTTGTTTCACCTGCATTTGAATCTAAATCAAGCATATTACAAGTAATTGAGACTAAATCATTTGATTCGCATGGATTTGAAGCTAAGCTTTCTACTTCGCATTTGATTTGAAGCTAAATCATGTGTTTGGCTTGGATTTGAAGCTAACTCGTTTATTTAGCCTGCATTTGAATCTATATTATGCATATCACAAGTATTTAAGACTAAATCATTTGATTCTCATTGATTTGAAGCTAAGCCTTCAACTTCGCATTGATTTGAAGCTAAATCATTTGTTTCCTTTAGATTTGAAGCTAACGCAATTGATTCGCATGCAGTTGAAGGTAAATCATGTTTATCACAAGTATCTGAAGCTAAACCATTTGTTTCGCAAGAATATGAATCTAAACCATGTGTTTCTGATGGATTTGAAGCTAAATCGTTCGTTTAAAATCGCTATTTGCACGAATTTGTAGCGAAATCGTGTATTTCGCATGATATTGACGTTAAATCGTTTGTCTCGCGTGAATTCGAAGCTAATTCGTGTATTTCGAATGAATCTGAAGCTAAATTGTTCATTTCGCATGAATTTGAAACTAAATCGTTTGTTTAAAATCTTTATTTCGCACGTATTTGAGTCGAAATCGTGTATTTCGCATGATATTGACTTTAAATCGTTTGTCTCGCGTGGATTCGAAGCTAATTCGTTTATTTCGACTGAATCTGAAGCTAAATTGTTCATTTCGCATGAATTTGAAGGTAAATCGTTTGTTAAAAATCGCTATTTCGCACGAATTTGTAGGGATATCGTGTGTTTCGCATGATATTGAAGTTGAATAGTATGTTTCGCGTATATTTAAAACTAATTCGGGTATTTCGAATGTACCTGAAGTTAAATTGTTCATTTCGCATGAATTTGAAGCAAAATCGTTCGTTTGAAATAGTTATTTCGCACGAATTTGAAGCGAAATCGTGTGTTTCGCATGATATTGAAGTTAAATCGTATGTTTCGCGTGCATTTGAATCTAATTCGTGTATTTCGAATGAATCTGAAGCTAAATTGTTCATATCGCATGAATTTGAAACTAAATCGTTTGTTTAAAATCGCTATTTCGCAAGAATTTGTAGCAAAATCGTGTGTTTCGCATGATATTGACGTTAAATCGTTTTTCTCGCGTGGATTCGAAGCTAATTCGTGTATTACGAATGAACCTGAAGCTAAATTGTTCATTTCGCATGAATTTGAAGCTAAATCGTTTGTTTAAAATCGCTATTTCACAAGAATTTGTAGCGAAATCGTGTGTTTCGCATGATATTGACGCTAAATTGTTTGTCTCGCGTGGATTTGAAGCTAATTCGTGTATTACGAATGAACCTGAAGCTAAATTGTTCATTTCGCATGAATTTGAAGCTAAATCGTTTGTTTAAAATCGCTATTTTGCACGAATTTGTAGCGAAATCGTGTATTTCGCATGATATTGACGTTAAATCGTTTGTCTCGCGAGAATTCGAAGCTAATTCGTGTATTTCGAATGTATCTGGAGCTAAATTGTTCATTTCGCATGAATTTGAAGCTAAATCGTTGTTTAAAATCGCTATTTTGCACGAATTTGTAGCGAAATCGTATATTTCACATGATATTGACGTTAAATCGTTTGTCTCACGTGAATTCGAAGCTAATTCGTGTATTTCGAATGTATCTGGAGCTAAATTGTTCATTTCGCATGAATTTGATGATAAATCGTTTGTTTAAAATAGCTATTTCGCAAGAATTTGTAGCGAAATCGTGTGTTTCGCATGATATTGACGCTAAATCGTTTGTCTCGCGTGGATTTGTAGCTAATTCGTGTATTTCGAATGAATCTGAAGCTAAATTGTTCATTTCTCTTGAATTGAAGCTAAATCGTTTGTTTAAAATCGCTATTTCGCACGAATTTGAGTCGAAATCGTGTATTTCGCATGATATTGACGTGAAATCGTTTGTCTCGCGTGGATTCGAAGCTAATTCGTATATTTCGAATGTACCTGAAGCTAAATTGTTCATTTCGCATGAATTTGAATCTAAATCGTTCGTTTGAAATAGTTATTTCGCACGAATTTGAAGCGAAATCGTGTGTTTCGCATGTTATTGACGTTAAATCGTTTTTCTCGCGTGGATTCGAAGCTAATTCGTGCATTTCGAATGAACCTGAAGCTAAATTGTTCATTTCGCATGAATTTGAAGCTAAATCGTTCGTTTGAAATCGCTATTTTGCACGAATTTGTAGCGAAATCGTGTATTTCACATGATATTGACGTTAAATCGTTTGTCTCGCGTGAATTCGAAGCTAATTCGTGTATTTCGAATGTATCTGGAGCTAAATTGTTCATTTCGCATGAATTTGATGATAAATCGTTTGTTTAAAATAGCTATTTCGCAAGAATTTGTAGCAAAATCGTGTGTTTCGCATGTTATTGACGTTAAATCGTTTTTCTCGCGTGGATTCGAAGCTAATTCGTGTATTTCGAATGTATCTGGAGCTAAATTGTTCATTTCGCATGAATTTGAAGCTAAATCGTTTGTTTAAAATCGCTATTTTGCACGAATTTGTAGCGAAATCGTATATTTCACATGATATTGACGTTAAATCGTTTGTCTCGCGTGAATTCGAAGCTAATTCGTGTATTTCGAATGTATCTGGAGCTAAATTGTTCATTTCGCATGAATTTGATGATAAATCGTTTGTTTAAAATAGCTATTTCGCAAGAATTTGTAGCGAAATCGTGTGTTTCGCATGATATTGACGCTAAATCGTTTGTCTCGCGTGGATTTGTAGCTAATTCGTGTATTTCGAATGAATCTGAAGCTAAATTGTACATTTCTCTTGAATTTGAAGCTAAATCGTTTGTTTAAAATCGCTATTTCGCACGAATTTGAGTCGAAATCGTGTATTTCGCATGATATTGACGTGAAATCGTTTGTCTCGCGTGGATTCGAAGCTAATTCGTATATTTCGAATGTACCTGAAGCTAAATTGTTCATTTCGCATGAATTTGAATCTAAATCGTTCGTTTGAAATAGTTATTTCGCACGAATTTGAAGCGAAATCGTGTGTTTCGCATGTTATTGACGTTAAATCGTTTTTCTCGCGTGGATTCGAAGCTAATTCGTGCATTTCGAATGAACCTGAAGCTAAATTGTTCATTTCGCATGAATTTGAAGCTAAATCGTTCGTTGAAATCGCTATTTTGCACGAATTTGTAGCGAAATCGTGTATTTCACATGATATTGACGTTAAATCGTTTGTCTCGCGTGAATTCGAAGCTAATTCGTGTATTTCGAATGTATCTGGAGCTAAATTGTTCATTTCGCATGAATTTGATGATAAATCGTTTGTTTAAAATAGCTATTTCGCAAGAATTTGTAGCAAAATCGTGTGTTTCGCATGTTATTGACGTTAAATCGTTTTTCTCGCGTGGATTCGAAGCTAATTCGTGCATTTCGAATGAACCTGAAGCTAAATTGTTCATTTCGCATGAATTTGAAGCTAAATCGTTCGTTTGAAATCGCTATTTTGCACGAATTTGTAGCGAAATCGTGTATTTCACATGATATTGACGTTAAATCGTTTGTCTCGCGTGAATTCGAAGCTAATTCGTGTATTTCGAATGTATCTGGAGCTAAATTGTTCATTTCGCATGAATTTGATGATAAATCGTTTGTTTAAAATAGCTATTTCGCAAGAATTTGTAGCAAAATCGTGTGTTTCGCATGTTATTGACGTTAAATCGTTTTTCTCGCGTGGATTCGAAGCTAATTCGTGTATTTCGAATGAATCTAAAGCTAAATTGTTCATTTCGCTTGAGTTTGAAGCTAAATCGTTCGTTGAAATCATTATTTCGCACGAATTTGAAGCGAAATCGTGTGTTTCGCATGATATTGAAGTTAAATCGTTTGTTTCGCGTGATTAGAAGCTAATTCGTGTATTTCGAATGAATCTAAAGCTAAATTGTTCATATCGCATGAATTTGAAACTAAATCGTTTGTTTAAAATCGCTATTTCGCAAGAATTTGTAGCAAAATCGTGTGTTTCGCATGTTATTGACGTTAAATCGTTTTTCTCGCGTGGATTCGAAGCTAATTCGTTTATTTCGAATGAATCTGAAGCTAAATTGTTCATTTCGCATGAATTTGAAGGTAAATCGTTTGTTAAAAATCGCTATTTCGAACGAATTTGAAGCGAAATCGTGTGTTTCGCATGATATTGAAGTTAAATCGTATGTTTCGCGTGTATTTAAAACTAATTCGGGTATTTCGAATGTACCTGAAGTTAAATTGTTCATTTCGCATGAATTTGAAGCTAAATCGTTCGTTTGAAATAGTTATTTCGCACGAATTTGAAGCGAAATCGTGTGTTTCGCATGATATTGAAGTTAAATCGTATGTTTCGCGTGCATTTGAATCTAATTCGTGTATTTCGAATGAATCTGAAGCTAATTGTTCATATCGCATGAATTTGAAACTAAATCGTTTGTTTAAAATCGCTATTTCGCAAGAATTTGTAGCAAAATCGTGTGTTTCGCATGATATTGACGTTAAATCGTTTTTCTCGCGTGGATTCGAAGCTAATTCGTGCATTTCGAATGAACCTGAAGCTAAATTGTTCATTTCGCATGAATTTGAAGCTAAATCGTTCGTTTGAAATCGCTATTTCGCACGAATTTGAAGCGAAATCGTGTGTTTCGCATGATATTGAAGTTAAATCGTTTGTTTCGCGTGGATTCGAAGCTAATTCGTGTATTTCGAATGAATCTAAAGCTAAATTGTTCATTTCGCTTGAATTTGAAGCTAAATCGTTCGTTTGAAATCATTATTTCGCACGAATTTGAAGCGAAATCGCGTGTTTCGCATGATATTGAAGTTAAATCGTATGTTTCGCGTGTATTTAAAACTAATTCGTGTATTTCGCATGAATCTGAAGCTAAATTGTTCATTTCGCATGAATTTGAAACTAATCGTTTGTTTAAAATCTCTATTTCGCACGCATTGAGTCGAAATCGTGTATTTCGCATGATATTGACTTTAAATCGTTTGTCTCGCGTGGATTCGAAGCTAATTCGTTTATTTCGAATGAATCTGAAGCTAAATTGTTCATATCGCATGAATATGAAACTAAATCGTTTGTTTAAAATCGCTATTTCGCAAGAATTTGTAGCAAAATCGTGTGTTTCGCATGTTATTGACGTTACATCGTTTTTCTCGCGTGGATTCGAAGCTAATTCGTGTATTTCGAATGAATCTAAAGCTAAATTGTTGATTTCGCTTGAATTTGAAGCTAAATCGTTCGTTTGAAATCATTATTTCGCACGAATTTGAAGCGAAATCGTGTGTTTCGCATGATATTGACGTTAAATCGTTTGTCTCGCGTGGATTAGAAGCTAATTCGTGTATTTCGAATGAATCTAAAGCTAAATTGTTCATATCGCATGAATTTGAAACTAAATCGTTTGTTTAAAATCGCTATTTCGCAAGAATTTGTAGCAAAATCGTGTGTTTCGCATGATATTGACGTTAAATCGTTTCTTCTCGCGTGAATTCGAAGCTAATTCGTGCATTTCGAATGAACCTGAAGCTAAATTGTTCATTTCGCATGAATTTGAAGCTAAATCGTTCGTTTGAAATCGCTATTTCGCACGAATTTGAAGCGAAATCGTGTGTTTCGCATGATATTGAAGTTAAATCGTTTGTTTCGCGTGGATTCGAAGCTAATTCGTCTATTTCGAATGAATCTAAAGCTAAATT